>NW_028297112.1:1694549-1996045 GCF_055798465.1 Pogonomyrmex barbatus | reverse complement strand
TTCGTTCCAGGAACGAATTATCGGTTTTCTATATATTCGCCGACTAAAATTCATGGATTACTTTTAATCTTTCTAATACTTTTAATCTATTTACTCTTAATCTATCGATCAATTGATTAGATGTGTAATTAATACGCAGTAAAACATACGAAAAATTGACATTAAAAATAATGTCACGTAAGATGATAATGTAAGTTATTAAAAAGAAATAAAGGGGATTATTTAAATTAAAAGATGAGATCTAGGGGAAAATATGCAAAAAATTCGGCGTGCAAGTGTATTACAGAGTTAACATTTGTCTGTTGTGAACAATTTTGTGACTACCTCAGACATCGACATAACGCTGATTTCAGCATATGTTTTCGCGCGTGAATCGCTAGTACACACGCGTGTCCACCGTTCGTAATCTAATACGAATAAATGCGTGATATGACAATTGTCATCACGAACATAGACTTTTCATGCAAGGCGCAATCCACTTGTAAATTTATCGCATTTTTAACCAAGACGTTTGAGAAAAAAATTTAAACGATCGTAATATAGAATAAAACTCGTTAAAGAATATATTTTATTAATGTGAAAAGTGAACATCTCTCATTAAATATTTTCGAGACAAATTTCATGAGCTCTCCATCCACTTTTGTACGTGCAATGAATTATAAAGACATAAATTTTTCTCAATAGAGTTAATAAAGAATTGTATACAACATTAAATTAGATTGATATATATATATATATATATATATATATATAAATTAAATAGATTAATATTAAATAATAATATTTAAAATTAAATATATACAAATTAATACATAATATAAAAAAAATATCTAAATGTTTTTTTTTTTTTAATTTTTTTCTACATTCGAGAAAATATAATATATATGCCGAAAATGCGAAATATTGTTAGAAGATAAACCTGACTCGTGCATATAAATTTTGAAACTTCAATTTTGAAATTTCGATCTTGCAGACATCTAACGTCGCAGCTGCAAATTCCGCATTGGGACGCGTCGTCTCGCGAGCTCGTACGCGTTACGTTTGAGATGGAGAGATAGTTATGCAGATTGAAATGCTGCCGCGCGCGTCTGGTCGAAACGCTTGCATTTACGCTTGAGGTCGCTACATTCCGTTCTGATTATTATCCGCAACCTCAGGCGAGCTGTGGCATCGGCGTACCAAACGCACATGTGCGAAACGTGTTTGCATTAAACTACCATTTTAAACGCGTTATGACCGTCGTCCCGCGAACGAATACCGAGCCGACCGCGAATTGATGCTTCTTAGAGTCGCCATGGACCCATAATTTTTCATAACGATTTTCCAGTGCGGATTTTATTGTTTCTGTCTGGATATTCCACGTGTAATCAAGTAATCGCGTTACGATCTCAAAATCAAATTTTATAAAAATTATTCCAATTCAACTCAAAAATTATTCCAATTGCCAAAGAATCGTTATATATTTCGTAAACAATTTTTTTTTTAATTTTAATCGTGATAATGTAATAATAGATTGATTAAGTATTTGTATTTCTGAGAAAATCATAGTAATTCTGTTAAAGACGCGATTCGCGAGAACAGTAGCTTCTATCATGTCTATTCGTGTTAACGATTACCGAGACCTTGATCTATGAAGTCTTGCGATTATTACTTAATGACTGCATGAACGTGAAGAAATGTTTGCGGTTGGCGGCAAGATGGTCTTACAAATACACTCCACTGTCAATAGATTGTAGAAAGTGATCTCGTGATCTACCGGCCCTCGATCTGGACACAACTTCACGCTCTGGAAATGCGCGTGGGCGTTGATACACGAAATCTACATTTGATTTCAATACCGATCAATTCAAATATACTCAAGTATAACTAGTGTCTATTTTAGGTATGCGTCATCACAAAATGATATCATCGAAAGAATGCGTCTGTTCGAATCTTGGTAAACTAGATAAATGACCGAGGACAAAGGAAAAAATAAATTTTATATCTTGCTTGCTTTGTTAGACCTGAGATCCTACGTGATTTCATTTGACTCTCATATCTCACGTCATAATAGTAAAAATGAAGATGTATGAACCGTGACAGAAATATGTATATGTAATCAAGACCTGAGAAGTTAATATTATACGAATAAAAATGACTGCGATAAATATAAACTGAAATATTCAGTTTCGACCATTAAACTATATCCTAACCGGAATGAGCACAGTTATTATTTTCGAGTCACGTGATCCAATCTGAGAAGGATCAAATGGAGAAAATCTATCTCTTTTTATCATATTATAGATTTTTATTTGTTATAAAGGTGACAAATATTATGCGCGACAAAGATAACAATTTACGGTCTTTGTCTAATTGTTTAATTAATAAGTTTGACTGTAATTATCTTGCACTCATTCCGAATACAGTGTCCTCGATTTTATAACTCTTTGATTTTATAACTCTAGATAAAAAAAAATATTTATAATTTTTTATTTAACAATATAAAAGGAAACCTCTATTTACCATTGTATAATAAAAATAGAAAAAAATGACGATTATTTCAAAATATTTCAAAATTATATCATACTTTATAATACTCTTGTCCCAATAATTAAATATTACAAATAAGTGCACATATTTTTATAATTACGAAAATTTCATCCTATGTGCAGAGAAACCGAAATGTATGAAAGATCACGCTGATCCAGAAATTCTCGCGTTTGTAGTGCCATAAACACGGCTCAGTCGAATCGCGACGCTAAATTTACGGCGCACATTTACGAACTTGAGATGCAAAACAAGTTTTCTTGATCGGTTTCGTCGTCGTATTCCGACGATTAGACCAATCGTCTCGTCTCATAAATACGTGAAGAAGCGAAAAAAAACAGACTCTTATTGATTTATAACTCAAAACTTGATAAAGGTTCAAGTCTGACCTACAAAAGCTATCAATGGCTAACGATACTTTAGTTCCGTTTTAATTATTTTTATATCATAAATATAAATATCTTGAGTTAATAGAATTATGCTAATGATAGAAATAAGCGTAATAATTTTAAAATATAATTTACAAGTATCGATATAACTAATACAATTTTTAGAGCGAGCTAAGCATATTGTTAATTGATAAATTTTGCGGATTGCACTTATAAAATATTGTTATTTTATATTATATTGATTGTTGTATTATATTGATAAGTACAATTAAATACAAAAAAAATTTAATCGTTAATATTAAATCGACCATTCAAAATCGCGATATGATCAACGGATGACTCAGTTTTATTATTACTCAAGTGTTTCTCCAAATTTAATCTTCAATGGGATTATGGGATTATCTACATTCTTTCTTTAATATCTGAGTGCATTAGGACGATTCAGGCTACTCCAAAAAGCAGACACGTAGGGGCCACGAATCGCAGACGCAACCGAACAAACATGCAATTTTTTTTTTTATCCGCCCATAGTTAATGAACGCCCGCCAGTTCACACGGTCAGCATTCACGCGGAAAAGCAGAAAAAAGTATGTGCATGAAAGGGAAGTGCAAAAAAATGAGTGGCTGGAGGAGAATCCGTGTGTGTCATCTGCTTTTCGGCTTGGGAGACTATCGAGCCTTACGCTCCCTCGCTCGGCGCTGCGAGAAAAACGCGGCACGCAGTGCACTCAACGTGCATTACAAAACACGCGTATAAATTGCCGCCATTAACTCTCTTGCGCGAGATCGTACAAGAGCAAGAGTCGCAGCGATAAATAATTAAAAGAGAAATATATGACTATTCTACGCCCGCTAGGAATATTATAGTTACGCAAGATATGGGAAGAAATATCTTTTAAATAAGTATATATAATTATAAGATTACGTATTCGATTCGAGATTTACTTATTGAACTTAGCAGAAAATAATCAAAATTAGGAAACGATATTTATTGCAGCACGATTAAATATCAACGCGGCACACGCGTAAAACGTATCGATCGACACTGTTTTAGACGTGTCATTATGTCCGTCACTTATAGAGAAGCGATACGCAAATGAATCTACGGGATCTTTGAAGTCCAGATTACTCGTTAGCCGATAAGTAGTCAATTATTCACCTAGAAAACGATATTGGGCATAACCGATTACATCGCGCCTATAAGTTTCTCGTAAAGAGCACGTTAAGGTATAACCATGCCGACCGGTAGCAGCACTCGCAGGCATTATCTGAGAAATAGTAAGAGGCTGAGAGGCCGACTTCCGCGCCAACTAGTTTTAACGATGAGCCATCGGCCGCCACCTTCCTCGCCCCTCCCGTGGCACTTGACTTGGCTCTTCTTGTTTGTTTGCGCTGCATCGACATGCACCGATGCACTCACGATCGGTACGCGCCAAAGGACGACGCGGAACCAACGCACGCACGCACGCACGCGCGCACGCATGCATGCACTCACGCACGTTCGATCAAGATCGGCGAACGCGAACGCATCGTCGGGGAATGACGAAAATGTAATTTACAGCAACAGCTGGAAATCGAATATTTACATTACAAACAGAAATATACAAAAGTCTATTGTCACCTTCAGTGAATTCTCCAGACCGCCGTGCCACGAAATGAGAAATCGTTAAGACTGTCACGATCTATTAAATTAATGCAACAATTTAATCTCGGCGAACGATCAGAATTATTTTTAGAAATGCACATCGAGAAAATTATACTCGCGCTCGCTAACACGATCAATGATTTCACGGCCCATATTATTTGCATGTTTAATATTGAATGTGCGTTGTTATATCTGTAATAAAAATATTATGCACTATTTATGTGGAGTATCTAATATATCATTAGAATATTGACGATATGAATTTCCCAGCTCTATTCAGATTTCCCATACGTATATTTCCACTACGGTTAATGAATATTTAAATCAGCCACATGAGAATGTAATGGTGACACCTGTAGCCGAACGCGCCTTACGCGAAATCGCAAACAAGAACCGGTTCGTACTCTCGGGTGCCATTGGAATCGTTTAGTCAGGTAAAGTCTCTAAAACAGATGTATAAACATCGGACCAGGAAGGGAATACGGAAAAACAAGCAACGGGCAAAGCGAGGAACGACCCCGGGGGACTTGTTTCGGGATTTCGCGATCGTCGACATTGCGGTTAATTTGTCGCGACATGCCTTGCCATTGGCGATCAACGAAACGATCGATAAGGCCGATGATCAATTTTATTGTGCTGCTTAAGTGAGCGGTGTTGTGGCACGCTAAATGATTCATCGAGAAGGATGTACCGAGCTGCGAGACCGCAAGACTACCTTCCACCGTTGTCGTGCATTAAACAAGACACGCCTGATACAGATCGCATCAAACAACTTTAATTGAGAAAGACGAGAAATATATCAGGACAGAATCATTTGCTCGATCGTGCTCGGCCCATCGTGCGAGAGAAATCATTTGTTCTTACGGCGATCCGCTCGATAATGAGAAATATTATGGACCAGGCTCACGGCACGATTCCTTTCACCGCTCGAATCTTCCGTTTCGGGTCTAAGAAGTCGAGAAACCGAATCGCTTCCACGGAATCAGAATCGATTATCGTAAAGAGAAAGTGGGCGTCGATTCATTCGGCCTTTTTAATTCAGCGCCAATCTTCGTCTTCTTCATTCAAAGATCCGGTCCTATAGGCGCGATTACGTGAAAACGCTGAAACCTTTCACGATCCGTATAGATACGCTTTTAATAACGAAATTGCAAAACAAGCGTGTCTAATCATGTCGAATAAAAATAGAATGAGAGAAACTTTTGAATACAAGTGATACGTGATGATTAATCACACCCGTAGGCAACGCGAGATTTCAAATACGATTAATTTCTTAATGTTTACATCAGGTTTTACGCGACGTGATGTATCAGAAGACTTAATTATAAAATAAAGATATCAGATTAAAAGATCTTAATAAAAAGATCGTAATAAAACGCCAAAAAAATGCAAAAAAATTCTTATACCCATAATTATCCATTAAATATACTTATTCTAATAGAATTTAAACTTCCGATTAATATTTCTATTAATTCATAGATAATTCCCTTTCAATATTATTACGTTTTAATTATATTAATTTAATTTATTAATTAAAGAGTCTAATAGATTTGATTTTATATATTTTTTTTTAGATATCCTTTTTAAATAATTTAATATAATTTAATAATTATTGTAGAATAGTTTAATAAAGTTTAATAGTTTAATCGCAAAGCTCCCTTGGCTTTTTTTAAAAGCCTCGTTTTTTTTAATTTCTTGCAAATACTAAAAGTACAAATTCCATTGACTTACCTTAACCTTGGCGAGATAGAGCTCTAGTTCCCTGTACGGATCCATCCCCGTTGTCTTTTCGCTCGTCACCTTGTCATTTTCGTTATTCTGCACGAGCTTCAAGCGATTTGGCATCTTCGCAACGATCGAACCATTTTGCAGACGACTATCATCTTCTCGTGTAGTCTCCATACTCTCACGGTCACCTCGATGATCTTACACGCATTTTCTCGTGCACCTGTAACATTATAAACAATACACCAGTTAGTAACAATAAAAAAATAAAAAATAACATATAAATAAAAGTCCATTCATCGCGTAAATAGCAATACATAAAGTAATTGCATCGATAGAAAATATGAATATTAAATTAACGCTTTTATTAATTAAATAAAGCAAAATCAATTTGAACTATTTGCCGGAAATTGTTTAATTTAATATAAATAATGAATTTAGGAAGATAAATATCTAATTCACTAGAAGCATATTAATCACACATAATAATGAGCGAATAAAAAGGATGTAAAAAGGATGTAAAGGATGTAGAAAAATTATAATAGGCAATCAAGAATGATATCAGTTCATCGAAAACGAGAAAAAGGCTGAAGGAGACCTAGAAGAAGGATATTCTGGCAAAGGCATTATGTATATAATTAGTCCGTCGTGACTCACTGTGTGGCTGCTGGCTCGCGCGGTTTACATAATCTTAACTTGTCAAATACTGAAAAAAGGGTCTGAAAATGACAGGGTGTGAAGTTGACACTCCCAAATGCGAATTTTTACAAAATTAATATCGCGATTTGATTGTCCACAATTTATCCATAGATAATCCTTTTTTGTCCACACAGCGAAAAAAACAAATAAATAATTAAATTTCGTATATACAAGTTAAAAGAAAAACACATTTAGAAAGATTTATAATAAAATTTGCTGTGATTATTTATTTATAATTCTTTTTCGTTGAAGGAATAAAAAACAATTATTTATGGACAAATGTGGGTAGACAAATGTGATACTAATTTTGTAAAAATTCACATTCATTTGGGGTGTCAAAATCACAAACCAGTAAAGTGACCATCTGTTATAATTGCATTCGGCTAAATATAGCAGTCGCACTAGCATTAGTCATTAGAACTAATTATATTTCACGCAAATTAGCCGCATCATTTGCACGTGTGGTAGACTAATTTGAAATCACTTTGTATTAATTTTCCTATTACTCAAGATTGTGTCGCGTTGCATCATTTCATACGAGATCATTTTTTTTTTAAATCGAAAACCAATTCTCTCAAAGCAAAAAATATTTTTAAAAATTTAACAAACAACAATGATTTTGTATCGTATACATTGTCCGTTTAAGCATTACAATTTTTAATATCGGATATCAACTCGTAAATACATATAAGAAACTTTATAATAATTTATGATAGCCGCGATAAAAGCAGCCTGCATAAATGTTTATGTTATAGATCATAAAATAGAAAAATTATACGACATGTGTAGAACTAGCAAATGTAGACTATTTTGTAAATTACGTGTTTTGTCAACCTTCTATTAATGTTCACGTGTCGTGAACATAGCATATTAAATAAAATATTAGCACTGAATCTGGATTATAAACTAAACGATCTGGTGCTTTCGATCTGAAGTGACATAAGGCGTCAAGTATTATAAAATGCAATCTGAAATAATTTCTCTTATTTCGTTCGACTATGGCGGAGACATGGCGACGATGGATTGATATTTCTGCACATGGAATTACGTTAATGGCACTGATACAAGTGCGATAGTGAAACTAAAATGTGAAACTAAAATGTGAGCATGGTTTTACGCTTCGTCGAGCTGACTAATAATAATTAATATTACATTTTGTACTTACTTTCGACTATCGTATACAACTTTATCATAACGCGTTTAACATTTATCCGTCTATTTATGAAAAAATATTGATAGCGTGATTTTATATCTTAACTCAAAACGACTCTATCGAGTTTTATAATTATTGCAAAACAATTCTCATAATTTATTACAATAAATAATTTTGTTGTTACTGAAAAAGTTTCAATAATCCATTATAAGAATTATTATCTAAGGATTTACAATTTAATAAAATCTCGAGATTGTCTGTCGAGTGTTGTCTATTATTATTATCTCTCTGTATGTTATTGATAGATAGATTATATCATTTAACACATAATCTTATCTCATAAAATTTTTATAAACTTTACAATTATAAAACTATTTGCAACTGCATATAGTCTTTGAATAGGATATTTATGATGATAATAATACTATTCAGGGTCAGTCATTCTTTCTATGCGCAGTAGACTTGCTACGTAAGTAAATAAAAACAAAAAAATATGAGGAAAACTTGGCGTTCCTTAACAGAAGTTACGCAACCTGTTACATGAATCATATCGGCATAATTAAATCCATCGATACTTCACTCGATACCTTTGTAATTCGCCGAGTATCTCGATGGATATCTACGTGCACGCGATCGCGAGATTACGAATAGATTACATCGTAGCCGCTTGAAGAATACAATACCGCCGCCGTTACAATCGTTGAACCCGCCAACAATGAAGTCATGCATGAGAACACGAATCGCCTGCCTGCACACGTAATATTAGAAAATCACCGGATGTCTAATCGCGGCTGCCTGCCGGCAGCCAATACGCCAGATGATTTCACAGGTGAACGATGGTGCTCGTCACACGAATGTAATACCAACTCACACCAGATAACAACCACATTTGGCTTACACACGTTAAAAATATAACATAAGAAACCTTTTCTCAAGCTGTCAATGAAAGCAAAGTGTTAATCAATCATTCTCTGTCTGAATAATATATTCGTTTAGATAAATAAAAATACATTGAAAAAAATTAAAAGTCGCGTTGTAGACGTATTTTATTTTCCTACTCTATTGATCTATTTTTATTTTTAAAGAAATTTAAGGGTTTAAGAAATCAGAATAACGTAAAATTTAAATTTTCCGATGGTGCGAGTAAAGTAAAATTTTATTAAAGCACTAAATAATAAAATAATAAGAATAAACAAGTTATTCTTATTGCTAAGAAAAGCTTCCCTTTGCTTTCGAATTATTCTTATTGCTAAGATAAATAAAAAAATTTGTTTATATTTCGGTGGACAATACGAAAAAAACAATTTCTTTCCTCGATCTTCGCTTTCATCATGCGGAAATTAAAGTCGACGAAATTTCAATTCGTCTGTACTCCGCGTAGGACGTGGGAATATGTGGCTTGCGATAGATAGGTGAGAATTGTCATCAGAATGCCTCGTAAATAACTACGATACCGATGCCTCCCGGTACCGGTATATCTCACCCTGATCGAATACCATTCTACGAGAGGCGGACACGGATCGTTGGTTAAACTGAATTAAACGGCCCGCTAGACGCGAAAGAGAAAGAGGAAGAATGACGCGCGCCGTTCTTATCAGCTGGAAATTATTGCTGGTAATTTACCCCGCAATCCTTTTGCTCCTGAGCGCGTTCACACCTGGGTGGCTCGCAGGAATACAGACGGAACAGATCGGAGATCGACTTCGCGGCGTGTATTAACTACCAACGCCTTACTACGTAAATATCGGCACGTCGCGATTTTATCTACTCGCTATGAATTCGATATTATGATGGTTTTATTTGCAAATTATATTTGTTAAGTTTTTATGCCTTTCAAATAAAATTATCTAATATCAATATATATAGCAAATAACAATTTGTTTTTAATTTGTTTCTTTGAATGAAATGTTATGTTAATTTAACAAAGATTAATAACAGCTAGAACATTGTTAATACATATGAAAATAATGCAATGTTACAATTAATGTATATTTAAATAGAAAAATACATCAAAATAATGATAGTAGTTCTCATTAAAATTGACACTATGTAATTAATTATGTCAAAAAAATGTAACGTTTTTTTTTTCTTTCTTTCTTTCTTTCTTTCTTCGAAAAGAAGATTTAGTGTAAACTTGCACGTCAATGTATTGATCTGCCATTTAGAAACTAGCGATATTCAAACATTTCCGCACGTGTGGGCGGCCGTAATTCAATTTGCGAGATTTTTAGACTTTCTGGAGCCTTGCTCTTCTGGAGGTGCGATATGTCGGCGATAATTGTTTTTAGTGTCTCCTCACCAAGAAAGCAGACACGATGGCTTCGTGCTAATCGAAATCGTAAATCCGACCGATAAGAACGCCAAGTGTTCCACGTACGACATATTTGTTACGCGAAACGGAGCTTTAAAGCTGTTTTCGCTTCTTTTTACGGCACATTATTCACACTCTCGGACGTTGTTACGTTCCGCAAGATCTTTGCTCCCGTCGCATTACAACGAGGCGTGATCTCGTACATGTAGGCGGAAATGATCGTCGATCATTTTACATTATATGCAATAAGAATAACATGCCAAAATAATTATATATGCTGTAAAAGTAGCTAATATAATTTTTTTTAATATTAATTTACCAAATATAATATAAAACAAAAAATGTAAATAAAATCGTAATATAAAATCGTTAATTATTTCATAATTATTTAATAAACTGTAAAAAAAGGAAATAGCGTTAAACAATAATCATACAATAATCATCAGTTATACAATAGCAATATTGTATGTAGTGGTGAAGCCACAGAGAAGATCCTTCAGGAAAGGCTAAGTTACATAAGGTTAATTGCAATCCTTTGGACTGCCATACATTGTTCGATACTCGTGTATCAATGCGTGTCCTGTACATATGCATTGACAATGATCGTAATCACGGGACTTTGTTCCGATATTTTATGTAACATTTTTACGCGGTCGATTAGGACTATCTGTATTATGCCGTTTCCAATTTAGAACGCAACTATCAAATCCGTTTTATTAACTTGTTCGTCGGACTAATCCGTTAATTAATCGCTATTGACTCTGTTACCTCGTTTGTAATTTATGTTAAATTATTCTGCTTGTACTTAACTCGGTCTCAGGGAGTTCTAATAAGCAAACGCTAATTCTATTAATTACTTTATAGGACTGACAGCTCGAAAAATACTGCTCAAAAAATTTCTACACGGTTCGAAGAAGATTGTCAGCGAACGAAGACAACTACTGGAGAGTTCCTTAAAGATGTAGGTTTCAACTAACTATGCGAATCACACAATGACCAACCTATTAACCTTCGCAGCTGTTCGGCTACGTGTAATTGCGGCTGTAAACTATTTTCCTCGTCTTGACTCATTGACATCGTTCTTCGAAAAGCACTAGATGCCATCGTAACAAAAGAAAGAAAGTCGGACGTACGAGAAGTCAAGCAGTATCCTGTTTAGAAGCCTTTTAAATTAATTTATTCTTAGAATCCTTTCCTTAGAATACAACTTCCTTATTACAAAATAAATTTAACGAGCATATAAAAAATATATCCTTCTTCCTAAAATCTTTGTTTTTTAATTCTTCTTTTTCTATCCAAAATCTTCATCCAAAAATTTACGTCAAGAAGCATTACGCGTGCCAAAATTTGGGAAGAACAGTATAAATAGAACTAAACTAATATTTCAAGCTATTATAATATTTCTTATAAAAATTCTTGACACCAAAAAAGTACTCGGACTAATTCCGAGTCTAGTGTTATCAAGTAAATAAATAGAAAATTAATGACGCGACAGAATAATGTTAAATTATGCACACACAGAATTTATTTACTACTGTCACACTTTAGATAGTGAGACGTCGAGATGCAAAACACGCAGACTACACCCTTAGAATTCAAAGATTCAGCAGTTTAAGAGTCATGCACGCGCGTTGCTTTTATCCAAGGTATTCGTGAATTGCAAGCTAATGCTTAATGTCATGCTAATTCTTTATGAGACGATACGCCGGGCACGAGTCAACGCGTGGCATGAAGAGACTCGAAACATTAATTTATTTCAATTGGTTTGATCATAAGAAACATTATTCTTTGATAATACTTGAGAAGATTTTTACATTATTTAAATTATTAATAAAATATTTTATATCATTTTTCTTTTAACGTATCTAATTTAAGAAATCTTGCATTAGATATATAATTTTCAGCCAAACTCTCTCTGTCTCTCTTTTTCTCTCTAATTCGGTTAAAAAAAAAATAAATAAATAAAAGTAACCAAATGTGGACATTAAAATCAAAGTATAATAAAATACAAAAAGAAGATAAAAATTAAAAGAAATAAAAGTAATATAATCAATGGATAGAAATAATAGTTTAAAAAATTAATTAAAAAAGACAAGTTTCAAAGAATAGAATAAACAAATAAAAAGACTGAAATAATGTGCTCAACAGTGTGCTCACAAGAATGCTGTTTTTTCTCACGTAACAAAATCTCTGCTTCAGATGCTTATCCCGCTTCGAGAAAGTAACGGCATATCTCGAAGAAGCGGAGGCGTCAAGCTCGGTAGTGTCAGCAATGCCTTTATGGGTTTAACACTCGTTAAGCGTTTGTGTACATTTAGTTGAGTAATGCAAGGTATAACCAGGCAGGTGCACGCATTCTTTGCATCTTACCAGAAGCAACCTGACACGAATTCTTTATTTTTCAAATAATACAAATATTATACATAGATCACAACATAAATATTGTTTGCTATGCCTATTATTATTAATTTCATTTTATTATTGACACATTAATAAAAATACAATTCAATCGAGATTATATAATTTACATAAAAATCATATTTATAATAAATTTAATTGAATTTAATTAAATTCAGTGGAAATAAATAAGAAATAGAAGGAAATAAATAAATAAGACTTTATATGTCACATTTATTTCTTGGCTTATTTTTAATAAAAAAAAATTCGTCAAACGGCGCAATCGTATTCTTATCTGATTAATGAGATTTGTCTGCATCAATACGTTACTATTGATACGGAAGAGTATATAATTATGCATGAACATGCCGAAATTCATTCGGATTTTAAAGTTAAGTAAAGTCCTTTAAAGTACAATCACAACTCGAATGATTGAGTGGCGAGAAAAAACAGATGAGATATCAAAAAAGGGAAGAGCCTCATGGAAATGAATACCATGTATACCTAATTACTGTCGCTATCGCGATATTTGTCATTCGGCTGTTTATAAATGCAGCGGCGGCAAGCAGAAGAAACTGCATTTAATTCCAATTAGCCGACCCGAGTCGGAACCAGTTCCAAGACTGCAAAGAATTTTATTAAAAGGAACTTTGTTGCTCTTTCTTACCTCGATTACTTTCTCAACACATGAAAGATATTGTTAGTAATGATTAATTGGAATAGTTTTTCTAACAATTTTTAATCGATTAAAACAGCAAAAGTAAACAAACTGTGTTTATATCGTTTAAAAAATATAAAAATACGTAAATTTTTCTTTCATCATTAATGCTTCTATTAATAAAAAATCAAACTATATTCATAATAATTTAATAATTAATATACAGAATTAAAGAAATAAAAATTAAATAATAAAATTTGTAAAAAATAATCAGATTTCAGAAAAAAATAATAATCTAGAAAACATAAAATTTTCGTGCAAATAAAAAAAATTGAAATTATAAATTTATAATGTATTATAGAAATATAGAGAATACAGAATATTTAATCATTGCTATGTGAATTCATTCCACTGTATCCATCATGCTTCTTTTTCCGTACTGCTATTATCGACTTCGTCAGCGGTACGGTTATCGGCACGTTTCCTAATAAAAATAATTTATGGCGTCGATACGACGCGGACTGCGGCGATACGTGCTGACCTCGAGGCATAGGAAACGAAGTTTCGGCCGAGTATCGCCAACGTCGTACCGTCATCGACATTAAAACAATTTTCATGTTCACGGCGCTGCAACGACACGCCGGCCACTCTGGACGTAACGTGACGTAACGAACGCGATTCGACGAGATCGCCAATGTCAAAAGGCTTCGGCTAACCGGAATATCAAACGGTCTACGACCGTCACGTCCCTCGCAATAACGGCGCGCGCTCGTGACTCGAATCGCTGCCGGCGAAAATTCAATCCGCCGTGCTGATAATTCCGCAGGAAGGGCCTCGTCAGGCGGCGTTAATCGGGAGGGGGAGAGGAGGGAGGAGACCAGGAGGGGGCCCTAGTGAACTACCTGGCCCCCGCCGATGCCACTCGCGCTTCGGGGTGTTCCGCACGGCCACGCACCACGGCAAGCACTCTCGATTTGCTCCTGTCCGGTGCACCGTAATCATCGCGTCAAGTCGAGTAGCACGATAATGACGGCCGGTAATTACAAAGCGTTACGCTCGCGACGCGACTGCTGCCCTGTTACCGTCGGAATTAACGTGCCAACGTGCACTTCGGTGCATGCCTCGAAGACCGACGGCGAGAAAAACGGTTTTGTCATGCGGAAATCGCACCCGCATTTCTGCCCGCGTAACTTCCGCGAATGTTTAACTTACGTCGGGAGGAAATTATCATGAAATGTCCGATTATCCAATCTAACCGGAACCATCTGACTGAATAATTTAAGACGTTGAGAGTAACGCGGAAGATTAAGACGTCAAAAGTGATTATCGAGCAACAAACTTGATTTACCCCTCTCTTATCTACTCGAGCGATATGTGAAAATCAGGATTACCAAACAGTTTCTGACTTTTCATAATTTAAAAATTATCCAAAAGATACAAATTATCAAGTGTATCTTTATTTATCGATTTTTTTATCTCCCGTTTTATATATTTAGTTTGAAGCAAATTATTCTTAAGACGTCTAAAAAAAAAATTGTAAATATAAAACTGCCATAGCACATTCATACGTAGACTCGAAAGTAGTTCGTAGACCTCGCTAAGAGATAGGTAACCTTGCAAGGCCTCCTTACAACCTCTCTCCGTTTCTCTCCCTTCGAAGAACCCGCTATGAGGTATTCAATGGATGGAAACGTGAACTGAAAGGAGCTGCTCGCTCAGGATGCTGGCTACCCGCAGCGTTTAGCGACCGCTAAATGGCTCTAAACATTTGTCGCGAGATAGTTGGTTCCGGTTTCACACATTCACAGAAACAAAAAATTCTCAATAGATGAGAGTCAAAACTCTAATTTTCGACAAATAATAATCAGTATATTCTTTCGCCAAATATGCTACAGTTATATAAATATAGAGTAAATTTCTGATTTGAAAAAAAAAAAAACTTTATTCTTACGAGAAAGAAAGAGAGAAAGAAAGAAGTGATTAAATTAATATAATATAAAATTAATTTTGACTTTAAATAGTTGCTACGATATATTTACATTTATAAATTATTTCAACCATTTCTTCTTCAATTACAACTAATATTATTTCTTTAATCAATTTAAAAAAGCATATAAACAAATTAATAAATTAGCGATTGCGATAACAATAACGCTTCGAAAAAAATTTTAAACTCGAGCAAAACAGAAAACAGGAAAAAATAAGTTTTTGTTATTATGATAAAAAAAAACCGCGCCAACGCAATCTTTGAAAGAATTTGAGAAATGTTAATGAGAATCGTAAGAATAGCGGAAGTTGTCGCATCTCACAATTTATTCTCATCAAATCATCTGAAGCATGTGTTGCGGTAAATTGAGTTCTTTGCGGGAGTGCGCCCGTAGGAATGTGCGCAATAAAATGTTCATTGAATCGTTAGACATAATTAACTGGAAATTTATAACAAGCATAGCTCCTTTCGATTAACTCCCGACTTAGCTGTGGGGAATTCAAAATTCGTTAAGAATCCTTTCTTTAGTGCATTCTTCGTCACGCTCAAGGATTATACGTATCATCCGCGTATGTGTGGTCCTTTTGTTACTTTTGCGATTTCATAATGTTCTTACGGTTCGCATATACATGACTCAGCCTCCCGCGGTATCCGTATTCCAAGATGATAAACAGGAACGACACATTCATCTGTCGTAACCGTCCCTTTCGAATCGCAATTAGTGATAAAGATATTTTAATTAAAATAATCATTTAAATCCGCAAAAACAAGTTTCTGATGTCTGTATTCTTGGGCATCAATTTAATAGAAAGAGAAAAATATTTCATAAACACGTTAAAAATATATAATTCGTTATAATATAAATTTAATGTTTAAACAACATTCCTTTAACTCACAGAATTGGAATTCTGAAGTTACAGATATATGCCCTTATTTCCATGTTGTCCAACATCGCGGCTCTTATTTTCTCTCGAGAGAAACTGAGCAATAAGAAATAAAAGTTAAAGATTATTAAATCCGATATGCATCTTCTTCCTGAATTACGGCAATCTATTTTCATATGTTCTCCGTGTCATTTAGCGAGAGAGAGAGAGAGATTCAACTTTGTTGGTAGGCGTATGCTGCACGAACGTAATAGGGAATCGAGATAGAAAGCATGAAAACGGACATAGCGCGACGTCTTGATTTATCATGTTTGTAAAATGTACACGGAGTCGTGCGGGAATATCGACGTAACGTGATCGTGAAGATTGCGTGACGAGAGTTATTATCACATGATTTACAGTTTATCGCGTGTTTCGTATGATTCACCTCGTGACTCGGATACGCGAAAACTTAATAACGAGCTCGAAAATAGTCGCTATTAAGTAACAGACGGCACTTCCCGCAAAGTAAATAACATGTCGGTATTTAACGCTTTATAACGCTTTATAACGCTTTTATAACGTATACGCACACTTACACGCAAGTGCACTCGAAATATCAACCTTTTATGCGCGCGCGCGCGCGCGCGCGCGTGTGTGTGTGTGTGTGTGTGTGTGTGTGTGTGTGTGTGTGTGCGCGCGTTGTAATTTATTTTACTTAATTTCATTTCGCTCGCAATTTAAATTCAATGTGCTCGTTGGATTTATCGCATGAGTTATGTCTCGTGCGAGCGTCTCAAAGTTCAGTTAACGTAAATTTCTCCGTACCCTATAAGATAACCGGAAAACATTTAGGTCATAGCTCGAGCTATTGCAGTAATACAAATAAACAACCCGTCGCTGCAATGTCTACAAGAGAATAAGAAAACGATGTGTCTCGAATCAGGCCCGACACGATGTTTGTTTAAGCGATGTACGGAAGAGAGACACCGCCCCAAACCGCCGGACTTCCAGTGTCCCGAATTAGAATCGCAGTCGCACTTAATTATTTATTAAAACACTCGCGACTAAAACGATTTAGCGTCAGGCGTGTAAACAAATAAAAAAAGAACAATTGCTTCTGATTTATTGAGAAACATTTCTATCGTCGATTCTATCTCTTTTCTATCTTTCGCTTACTCTTTTAAAATATTTTCGTCATTTCAATCTATCGCTATCTCTTCCTTCCTATCGGGACGGAAGGTAAAAGTTTTCCGAAAGTGGCCGAGGAGAGCGACCGCGCTTTTCCCATTCGTGCAGTTAACACGGATCGCTCGGTGGTCGTGCTTCTTCAGCAACGATTGCATCGTGATATTCAGACGGCGGCGAATAACTCGCGCGGTGGTCGTGCTTCCACCGCGATAGCTCGTTGCATTTTGAACGGGCGAGTATCTTGTACTTCTACTTCACTGACGGCCGTCGGTTATCCGTAGAGATCGTCCGACTCGCTCCTACGAGCTTCAGGATCGAGCGTCAGGGAAGAGGCTGCTTTACATTGTGAGGGCCCTTATCTACCGTCTCAATCCCGCGCGAAAGGATCTCGAAAGTGCAACGCCGATATACTTGTACCGGGTCGTAGAACTTAGAATTATGATATCTTGTCGCGACGCGCGCGGCAAACGTTCGCGCTGAATCCCGCGATATAGACGCCATAACTGTGAATTACGTTAAAATCGTGATGTACGTGAAATTAAATCGAATGCAGTTTCCAGTCGGTTTACCGTGTTTCGCCATTTTTCGCGGCGAGCCGAGCTGATTAAGTTTATCGCGATAAGTGCAATATCTGCATTTACTGCTATCGCGGAATATCCAACTAACTTTCTCATCCCTTTTAAGCGGAGAAGGATTGGCTCGTAATAATTAAATTAAATGTACGTATTAAATATGGAAATTAAATTGAAATAAAATTATGCTCAAAAGACAAAATTTTGTTATTTATATTTTCAATGCAATTTAAATTATTTAAACGTGACAGAAGAAGCTTAAAATAAAAATTACCGATTAAATGAAAAATTCAATAAATATTCTTTTTCTGTATAATCTGCATGATAAAGTCGTTTAATATTTGAAAGATAAAACGTTATTATAGAAATCGCATGGTGCAGATACAGAAGATGCCAAATGCACGATTCGACGATGGCGATAAAGAATATAATAAGAAAAAGAAACAGAGAAGCGTGATCAGCATGATCCATTTTACTCTGGAATAGTCGCAAGTTCGCGAGCTATAAGGTACTCTAGCCTCTCGCCATCCCCGAGTCGCAAAACTGGTTTTACACGCAGTCGATTCCGATATATAAAGGATGAACAGGGATGAGAGGAGGCCGCAAATAGCCAAAGAGAGAGATGTATCGATGAATTTTACGGAGGATACCCTCCTCCTTGTGGTCCTCGCGACTCATCACTCATCGTCTGATTAAAATAAGGTAAACTTTTCTTGTGACATGAGTCACTGTTTTTTTTTTCCACAGATAAATGGGCAACTTTTACTTTTTATTGCGTCTGTTGTAAAAAGTCAATTTGGCAGATTTTTATACTACGTCTCCTTGAGTATCTTTTTTTTACGTTTTTTTTTTATTTTTATTTTTTTATGTTATTCCTCGTTTTTTATCATCGTCTGTACAAGATCTAATTACTAGACAAATGTGACACGAGAGTTAAACGTGATAGCAATAATACGTAAAAATTCAAAATTAATGCTTCTCTCAATAATTTTATGTCTATTAAACAGATATCATTTAATTAACAATTTTGTAACAGCTTTATTTAAGTTCGTCATTGAGAAAAAAATTAAAACGCCATAATTATCTAAATTAATTTTATATATATATATACACACGGTAGATCAGATAAATACTAAATAGCATTTACAAGTGTTTCTTGCGATGCAACGCAAATTGGTCATTCATTTCATGCATTTTAAATGTCGTTTTTGATAAAACGTCTCACAAAATTAACTTTCTACGAATCGATTACACAGCACACTCCTCGAAATTATAATGATGACGCTAGCACGTTCTCTTTTGTCTATAAATTCATCGGTATAACGAGAACTTTACAACTTTTTTATATTATAACGTGCCGTATGCTCGTAAAAAAATATAAATTACACGCTATAAAAATGCTTACGAATTGTATGCAAAATGGATATTTATGAGATAAGATAAAAATTAATTGTAAAATGATGAAATACAAGGTAAAATATTAATAGGATATGTAATAGCTATAAATATCAAATCGATACAAGAAAATACCAAAAAACGTTTCGCCAGGGTTATGAAGCTAATATATTATTTTAAACTGCGATTTTATGATAATATGACAATCATTGACTGTCTTTGTTAAGATTATAAAAGTTCAGTCTTAGTTGCAATAACAGTATATCTCAAATTTCTTTAAAAACAAGATTTGTTGATTTTAATAAAATATTAATTCATAAATGTTATGTTCAAAATTTATCAATTAAAATTAATTAATAAAACAAGTAAATGCATGTAGTTTGATAAATTGTTTTTTATAATTTAAAATACTATCACATAACACAAACAAATAGCATTAAAAATATGATGGATTTTGCAATGTTATCAAAAAACATTTGAAATGTTTTTTTGGTATTTTCTTATATCGATATTTGATATTTATAGCTATTACAATATATCCTATTAATATTTTATCTTGTATTTCGTCATTTTACATTTAATATCTATCATATCTCATAAATATCCATTTGCAAATTTAACTGTATTTTTCTCGAACTACAGTTAGTCGTAAATGTATATGACTAACTACAAATAAATATCAAAGTAAGCTAGCAGGAAGGGACGTGAGTGATATGATTCATCGGTTAGGTCTTTACAAACAACCTCGGAGAATTTAATCTTTATGCAAGACGAGACGATGCTACGTGTAAAGCTCGTGTATTATTTTATAGAAACTCAAATAACAGAGTACTGACTTTATTTTTAATAGTTTTATAATTCTATACAGGTTAGTCAAATAATTCTAATTATTAAAGCACAAATCTGTCTCATTTGAGCATCATTTTATTTTGATCTGCATGAATTCTCTTAATGTTTATTATCAAATTTCAAGAAATTTATAATACATAAATTCTCTATTTTTAAATAATTTTTATAATATATATATATATATTTTATAAAAATTTTCTTGCTACGAATAATTAAAAATATTTTTAAAAAAATTCTAAAATTATATATATATATATATATATATATATATATATATAGATAGCAAGAAAATTTAACAATTAAATTAAATAATAATATATCCTGAGATAATAATTTCATAAAGCTTGAATTTAATTCTATCTAACAAATTCTCAAATCTTCTTGATGCAATATCAGAATAATACATTGAGCAGTTGTAATAATTAGATCGGACTTCAACGTATCGAAATTATAGTTCAACACTTTAAAATATTTCATATCTAATATTTATTTAACTGCATGTTGCTTCAAAATGCATCAGCGGACGCAGAATCGATTCTCTGTCACATCTCGAGATCACTTCTTGTATCCTATATTCGCAACAAGCATCCCCATCGAGGTCGCTTTTATCGCGCTCTATCGACAGCTCTATCGACGGAAGACCACCCACGTTTTCCACGCAGTTGGTTTCCGGTGTTAGACAAAGAGGCATATTTTTGTTACCAGCAACTGAGTGTTCATCGCGCCTCAATTTTCCTCTCTTCCCCCTCTGTTCTATTTCACGCACGAGTGACGTGGAATGTTCTTATCAATGTATCAAACAGCGACAATAGTCTCTTAGTATTTAATTGACTGTAATTACTTTCAATTTCCTCGATCATCGATTGTACCTCATGTAACATGCAGCGAGAATAGTGCGTTACACCTACGTATGCATGTATATATGTACGTAATGTAATCAACCAGATCGACGGCCTATTTGCATATTTGAATCCGATCTAACGATCAGATCAATAAACGCTCTTCTTTTATATTCCGATTCATTTACTTCATCTTATTGTCACTGTGTCAACTCGGTAGCTTTACAATGTTTTTTTCATGTCAATATTATTTTTTTTATTTATTATCTAAATTAATAGCAATTTTATCAATAAAAAATTAATATTAAAGAAATGTTGAAAATAAAAATAAAATTTTTTTATTGCATTTATATCAATTTCATGATTTTAATGTAATATAGACATAATTTATGTTTGAAAATGTGTAAAGATTTTAGTTTTCCACTATTTCCAGAATGGAGGGGAGGAGGGGGGGGGGAGAATTTCTTTAAGCTCTATAGAAAGATTATAAGATTATTACACCTCGTATTCTATCGACGATAATCTCGGTTAACGGAGGTTGCCTTTAGGGCCGTCTCCCGTCGGAAGGACAGTCGATAGACTGCGGGCTCAATTTCAAAGAAGCGCGCTGCAGCATAACCATAATTCCTTGAGAAATATGACCCAATGACACAATAAGTACCGGTCATTACCGCGCGCGTAACCGACCGGCAGGCGGTAAGAAAATTAAATTCCCACGCGCAATCGCCTTCGCACCGTTAACGTTTTCCGTCCGCATTAGGAGCTCGCTCGTGTGAATTTGTAGCCGCGTTTTAACCACGCTACCTTTTTCACGGATATATTAGAAGATAAAAACAGGGAAAGTTTCGCCGACACCGTACGATTTTTTTTATTAAATAATTACTTGACGGCGAAGGAGCGAAGGCGCAGTTTAGAGAGCTTGCGGCACGCAAAGCGACTCCTGCTTTCCTATTTCCCTCCTCACAACGATACAAACGTATTACCGCTGCTCCTTGCGGCACTCGTGTCTGAGGAATAAAGCCCGGATCGCGCATAAATATTTCACACATCACCCATCGAGATATACAGGCATTTAAAGGCGCGCGAGGAGAAGAGCGCTCCCGGCAGCACTTGGGGTTGGCTCGCGGAAAGTTTCGCGCGATTTTACGTTGCGTCATAAATGCAGGATGTAAATCATGCAGGGGACACGAGTGACTCCGCAAAGGCGCGTAAAAGTTGAAGGATCAAGAAGGAAGCGAAGAGAAGTCAGAGGATCATCGACAACGTAATTAATCCTGTACATTGGACATACCTGAAGATTATTTATTTTTGCTACTTTTTTCTGTTTTTTTTTTTTTTTTATTTTTATGTAAGAAAGATATTACATAAAATTAAAGATTTCCTATGAAAGTTGTGAAAGTCTATTATTTATAATACCTATAAAGAAGTAACGCGATCAAAAGTCACTACATTCAATATTGCACGCTTCCGAGAATGGTTTAAGAATTAAAAATTTAAAAATATCTCTTTTCAAACAATTAATTATGATACTTTTTGTATCATAATTCTTTGAAATAAAACAGAGTAACCTTGATAAATTCGACCGATAATAATTGCGTCCGTTTTCTGTCATCAACAGCTTGCTGCGGTTTATAAAAGTAATCAAAACAAAGAACGTTCTTCCGCTGAATGATTGGACCATATCATAAAGTATGGAGCTTTTTGGAAGAGCAACCACATGTGCTGACCACGTGTTCCATTGAAAGTGTGTTACGGTAAAAGAGTCACAACCCGTGTCCACTCATCATAACGAACAAAGAAAGAACGCATCGTTACCCCTCGATAATAAATTTCATAAAATGGTCACTGCGTATTAATAATTAATGATTAGAGCTAAACAACGACCATGAAGAATCAATTATCACTATATTTCTTATATAATCGTTGAAAAAGTTTTGCTTCGTGTCTAAAACGATAAATTATTCGTCGATAAGTTTCCAAAAGGTGGGATCTTATCGCAGCTGATAGACATCTACACACATTAACACACATACATGCATGCAAAGAGTAAAAATATCCATGTGAGTCTCTCTTCGTTCTTAGAAGGAGTAGCAGTGATATATTTAATCAAATATGATAAACGTCATTCACGTCAGCATGATATCTCATCTCTTTACTCTCTGACTGATAGAATAAGGTAGCTCTTATTTACAGTAATAATCGATAAATGTGACCCTTGAATGATTGACAAAATTAACGTCTCTTTTCAGACGAGTTTTCTCAACTTTATAAATAATTATCACTTACAAAGATAACAATAAATAATGGAAAATAAAATATCAAAACAAAATTTCACAAAACCTGTCGCGAGTATCGTGTTGTGTAAAAGAGTTTAAGTTTTAAAAAGAGAACCGTCTCCGTCTCTTTTTCTGCTGCAATTCACTCGGTAGAAATAACTTGCCCTTCCGCTTTGAATTAAGAAACCGAGTATTGCCATTGTCGACGTAACGCGAAGAGCTTTAAGTTTCGCAATCGCATTACGACTATTTATGACCGACACGATGACTATTCGCTTTATGCAAATTGCCGCGTTGCAATTCCAGCAGGAAGTACGATCGTAGTAACTGCATACATAAAAATCCTCTCACTATCAACGCATAATATGAAACATGATTATTTTATATGTAAATAAAAATATACATTAATATTTTTAATTTATATTAACGAAAGAGCTGTATTTTATAAATTGGTCTTCCAAACATTTTTCAATAATCTATCTTTCGATATATAAGAAACGCAATTCTTTTACTCTAGCATACTTGTTACATTTGTAATAATAATTTTCGAGATTAATCAAATGTCATATTATTTATTATTTGATTATATCCAAATGACGTATCGATATGTAACAATGTCAGTCCCACCCATCCATCATCGCGCGCTGTGGCATGAATTAAAAGTACTACGTGATGTAAAATATTTATGTCATTATTCCGAGAAACGCACATCATTATGCTGTATACTATATGTACTATCACATATGAAATAACAACGCATGGCGATCGCTTACCGCTCGTTCGTCCACGATGATATTATGAAGTAAGCGTAAATAAACACGTTTCTTTTAATGCGCGTTTAAGACATTCATAATTTTCAGCTTGTATAGCAATATTCATTCAGAGCCTTACCAGGCGCGATGAATGAAAAGATTACAGTCATATCATTCGATCTCATTAACCTAATTTCTTCATTTTCTATATCTCCTAAAGCGATATCATAAACAAATTAAGTCAATGTGATATCTAAAATCAATTCTATTTCGCTAAATATTTCCGGAAATATTAAACAGATTAAAATGTATGATATTTATGTATTAAAATTTATTGTAATAAAGTTAGAAAATTAGAATCGCACATCTGAATACTCTAAACGTGTTGCCTCTCACTACCTCGTCCGCCAAATCAACGAATGAGGAAACGTATAAAAAAAAAAATTGTTTTCCTGAAGCAGATAGCGCGGCACTAGACACGCGGAGATTTAATCAACGGGACATTCCACGAGGATGATGATTTCACGGTGATGTCACCGCGCGGCATCGAGCGGAATCGTAATCAGGATTTCGCCTTCAAGGATGGGCGCGCATCAGCCAAGCGAGTCGTCGGCACGGCAGATACCGATCGTCACTACGATAAATTGAACGAATACTAATCACTGCCGTATTCGCATCGAGACGCTCAAACGTATTTGATCCCGAGATGTAGGATGTAGCCCTGGACATACGCCCTACGTACGGCCTCTGTCTAGGATGTCTACTCCAAAAAATTCTCTGAGAATTCTCCGAGAACCTCTCGATTTTCAAAGCAATTTATAAAAACTCCGGATAAAAATGAAAATACTTTTTAAGTGTGTCTTAAAAAATACATATTTAAATACATATTTATTGTGCAAAGTTTTCCTTAATATTTTCCATTCATAAAAGTATATAAATTATAAAATAAAATTAATCACTCGAATTTTTTTAATAATTAAATTTGAAAATTTTTGAAAGAAATTATCAGGATTTTAAAAAATGAATGTTTTATATTACATAAAATTTTCAAAATTTACTTTCAAATTTACTACAAACGAAAAATTATATAATTGCATAATGATACAAAATTCTACTTTTAACATAAAACTATTAAAATAAATATTCATCTCCATTAAATAAAATTGTATTTAACACAAAATTATTAACTTCAATATTAAATATTGGATTAGTCATAAAATCAATATATTGTGATGTTTAGAGTGAATGAGTTCACCGTTAACGTTAACAATTTAGTTGATAAATCCTGATTATCATATAACAAAGACAAAGTACTAGAAAAACAACTTTAAAAAAATTCCTTGATTTTTAAACTTGTCTGAGAATCCTCTAATTTATCAAGGCATAGATAAATTTTCTCTGAGAATTCCAGGATTTTCCCAGGTTAAGTTAGATTAGTAAGAGTAGTTACCTTGCTCTGTAAACAACGCGCCTTTTGTTATGCGATCACTTAATCCGTAACATTGCTTGTGCGATTCGCGTCGATCGGTTGTCGCGTTTAATTGGATGATCAAGCGATCAGAACCGTGTCAGAACCAACGATCTTGTCTTGTCGTTTTGGTCACCGAACTCGCGACAGCAAGATGATACAGATAGATCCGATGATCCGCAATGAGACCGAGAAAAAATATTCTTATCGATTGCATGATTTACAAGTAATTATACAACTATTTCGATTCCAATTAATAAATTTCAATCGCGTAATAAATAATAGCAAAATTATTTATATCTAATAAATTTCTTCTAATCTAATCTAGATTATTTTCGGCTGATTATTTTTTTCATCGATTGTTACATATAATAAATGACTTTTCGATTGACGTCACAGCGAGCAAAAGAGAGAAAAAGCAGAGCGTTTAAATTACGAATTTTATTGTCAAACTGCAACGTTAACTAGTTGTCATAATCCTGTAGCAGGCGACTATTCGCGCACATATATATTTAAATAGCTGCTGTAATAAATTGCATTTGTGTCTATCAAGAACATTTCAACGCGTAATAGAAATTTCATAAAAAAAAAAAAAATATCTTGAAGTCTGTCAGCAGTTATGATACAAACAAATTACTTAATCGAGAATTAATGATCCATGAGACTAAAGTAACATTCAAGATTTTCGATACTTCGAAAATGTGTGTATAAATCTAATAAAATTTAACATCGCTGATTACTTTTATGATATTATAATAAATTAAAAATATTAAATTCCATTTAAAATTTTAAAATGTGTTAGGTGCTCATTATTATTGTTTTTAAAGATATATATCAAACATTAATACGTTGACAAAAATATAAAAAGTTCATAGCCCATAACAACTTTTTTATCTATTTTAAAAATCATGGTTACAAATAAATAACATTATATAAATGACAAATCAAATAAAAATTTAAAACTTTAATTCTTATAATTTCCATTAAACATTCAGATCGCTGATCAATCCTTTTTTTTCCAAAATATTAAGACATGTTCAAAAATTATTTTTTATAATTGTAGACGCGCAAGAAACAATTTACTTAAAAAAAATTAAAAAGTACATATTTTTATTACTTTTAAATATATATTTTCCCTTAAATTATTTTAATTTCACATGATTATAAATGCTCTATTCTCTGCATATTCATAAATTTCGGACCTAAACTTGAGCTTTTTATGCTTTTGAATTTTATGCTTTTTATTTATGCTTTTGAATACACTGTTTTTGTATGTAAACAGAAGACGAGTAACGTATTGTATTGCTAATTTCAATGTTTTGAAAATATTCGTTGATATTGATCAATATAGTGTTATATCACCATTCATTTATTTTTCTAGAATCGAGATTTTTCTCCATGATTTTCCGCATCGAATTTTCATCGATAGATAATTTTCGATATTAAGGTACTCACCCGAGGAGCCGCAGCGGACGTTGAAGACTGTTGAGGATTGCGCCGGGGCGTCGGAACGGCGGCATGCACACACATCCACGTGTTCAAGGCACAGTTTAAAATTCACTTGTACAAACGTCGCGCGACGCGGCGAACACAAGAAACCACGTTTCTTTCACGATCCCGCGATTATATCACCGTGGTCACGCTTCCTCACGAACCGGGTTGCGTTTCCGGCGCTTCACTTTTCCGCGAAACGCCCTGCGGCTTCACTTCCGCGAAATTCGCGAGCGACAGGACGCGATGACGATTTTGCCCGGACGAGTCAACGCGATACGTCACGTCTCTTCAGCCTCGACTTCGTCGTTTCCCTCGAACGAACGTGTCGTACGAACGGTCGGAACACGTTCGGTATGCACCAGAGGCATGAAGTTTGCAGCGCTGCGTGATCACTGCGGACAGTTCAGTTTGAATCGAGAAGTTGGTCGCATTTCAGTTTAGGCCGCGTCACTCGGATTTGGATATTTTCGTGCATTTTCCGCACGAAATCTCCGCGATGTTTCTCTATGTTCCTCGTAACACGCTCTTTTTGTATACGTAAAGCCAGACGCCGACGGTCGTGCGCGGGCTGCGGCGTTGTGTATCTACGACGTGTCACGTGGACTCAACTGTTAGCGGCCGCACTTGTTGATTGTCGCCATGGAGCCACGGGCGCCTCTTCGACGAGGAACGTTCCCGCGAAATTCCGACACGCGCACGGATCACTATTCACACAAGCTCGGCACACGTTGAAGAGTCTCGTACGAAGTGCCCTCCGGCACGACACTCTCGGTCGGTCTCATTTCCGCTCGGAACGTGCCGGAACTGTCACGCATGGGAGACGAATCGCGGAAAAGGAACACCACCGGGCCGCCGTTGAACGAAGCGAAACGGAGGACGCTGCGTCGCGCGAACAGCGGAATAACGAAAATCCACGCGACGCGACGCGACGCACCGAGCACGAGCGATGCGTTCAAATCGAATTAGCGCCACGAAATGCAGGAACCGACTCCCGCGACCGCCACGGCGAGACTGAGACGCGACAGCGACGTGCGCATGCTCGGCACGCTTACCGCCGCGAACTGAGCCAGTCACGGAGTCGCCCCCTCTCAGTCGCTCCCGAGACGTGCAGCGTCGCGCGTCGTGTCTGTCTCGCTTCTGACCTGTCTCCCTCACATGCCGCGGCTATATCGCTTCCCCCACCACTTCGCCACTCGGTCTGCTCGTGCGCTTCATTGAGAATCCTTATCTCCGCTTCTTCCTAACATCGATTGTTTACATCAGAGATTCCCAAACGTCTCGCCTTAGCACGTCACCTTTTGTTTACTTATAAAAACAACGTATTCAAAGGCATAGATAGCTCAGAATTTAAATCCGAAATTTATGAACAGGCGGAGAAAGAGCATTTAATCGTGTGAAATTGAAATAAGGGAAAAGATATATTTAAAAATATCTACTTTTTAATCTTTTTTTTAAAGTAAATTGTTCCTTGCACATCTTCAGTTATATAAAATAATACATAAATTTCGGATCTAAACTTTGAGCTATCTATGCCTTTGAATACGTTGTTTTTGTAAGTAAACAAAAGGTGATGTGTTATGGCGAGACGTTTGGAATTTCTGATGTAATATATGTAAGCTATGTCTTAATGTCTTGAAAAGAAAAGTGATTGATCATATGTAATCCTTTCGTGAAATCAATGATTAATGGAGTTATCAAGAATTAGAGCTTTAATTTTTTATTTGATTTGTCACTTAAGAATGTTATTTATTTGTAACTATGATTTTTTAAAATAGACAAAAAAAAAGAATTACATGATTGGATGTAAGATTGTGAGACCAAATAGTATCGAAAATTATTCTTCTGTAAAATAATGTTTTGAGTTTTCTTCTTTTTAGAAACTAAATTAACTTTTATAATCTTTTTTTTTTAATTTCTTGAAAACGAGATAAGTTATGATTTAATTGTTTGATTATATAATTTCATAGGATATAATTTTTATTTTGATTTTATTCGAATTGTATTTTTTGTATGTCTTTTAATGTTTTTTTTAATACGCCATAAGACGTTATTTTTTTCTCTTTCTTTCGCCTAACTCCGACACGATCGACTCGCTTTTTCTTCTCTCAGCTGTTTTCTCAGCAGAGGCACGCACGTGCGTGTGCACGTGTAGGCGTCCATCGCGCCGCGGGCGCCGGTCTTCAGTTTTCACGGAATGATCAGCGGGGTTGTAGGAATCTAATTACGCGTGCGTGCCTACCGATTGTTCGCTGCACAGTCGGATACTTTTCTGACTACAACGCAACAATGTCGGCCAACCGCATAATGAATTATTCATTCGACAAACGATTATTGTTATTACGCCCTTAACTCTGTCTTGTAACTTTCATCTACGCACTAAATATTTTTGCCGACAGATTTCGATAATTTACTCGCAAGATAACAATCTCCTGAAATATTTCTTTAGTTTAAAAGAAATTGTTTATAATTGCAGTTACTTTGATTTTAATTGTCGCAATTGAATATTAAAATTCATTAAATAAATATTATCGTTAAGACAAAGTTCAAAATATGTAATAAGACTAAATCACACGTATAAATAATTAAGTAAATTAATTATGACGTTGTTATTGATTTTCTGTCATCCCTTCCTTTTTTAAGGACTGATTTGTTAGAAACTGATTATTAGAAATACAATTTCCATGCATAATTTTTGAGTGTAAAAATCTGTACCGCCATGATGCAAAAATTACGGAAGTTTCTAAGACGAAATCAATTTTTGCGCGTATCCTCGAGTGGATTTCAAGGCAGACCAAAATTTATCGCGATGGGACTGATCGATGGAATGCAACGAAGCACCTCCGCGCGGAATGTCCGCTTCAACTGCCGGTCCGGTGCGAACGTTCGCGTCCTTGAAACCAAGGATCCTGGACCATTAATTCCGCGAAGGATGTTCCGCGCGAGGGAACATTCGTCCTCGCGAGACTCAGCTGTTTCTTACGGAACGTGCGAGCATGTTGGAGCACGCGTGGATACACATTCTCGACTATCTTGAGTGAATAGTGCCAGCTACCACATCCATCGTCTCACGGTCTACTACTCCGAAAGATCTTCCTCATCCACCGTCATAAAATCACCGAGGGAAACCGCGAAGGTTAGACTTATGCATGACTCGATGATACAAGCGCATTTTATGTAATTCTATTTGGAGCGAAATAAGAAATGCAAAGTAAAACAAAATAATTTCTCTTTTAAATATACAGAATATTAAATTAAATTTACAGAATATATAAATTGAAAAGCTTGAATGTAATTATAATAATAATTTTCTCCTAATAAAGCAACTTTTTAATCTTAGTTTTAATATAATATAAATTTTGGAATTTTTTTAAGCTTAAATAAAGCAAAAATTATAAAATTAAGTACGTGATGAAAGTGTTCGACATAAAATTTTTACTTTATAATTCAAATTCATTTTTAATTTAAATTACCTTTCTTCTATAGAGTATATTTATTATATTGATTTTTTCAGAATTATAAATCGTTATTAGAACATGTATTTCGTATAAAATCGTATCATAATCCGCTATGACGAGTCATAATCGCGATTCGTAAAATCGATAATCGATGAACAGGAAGAAGTTTACTCGTGCATACATTGTAACCGTGCGGCATGCTCACCGCATGCCAACGAGGTACCCTATTATTACTTCATCTAGTGCAGGATGGTGTTAGCCCCTGGCTTTCCGTGCTTTGGGTACGCTGAGATAATCAGCTATTTACCGCGCAGGCTATTCAACCCTCCTAAGAACAGAGAGGAGGTTCTTCGCACGCCTGCGCTATAGCCATTGTAAATATTCACTTAAATGGGAACCCAACCATTATCCATGGGTAATGGTTTAGTGTTTACTTTATTAATTCTTCAGATAGCAGAAACATTCTTTTCATCTTTTTATTAGCATCATTTGCTCAAATATAAGAGAGAGAAAGAGTTTACGTTGTCCGTAAAGTTTTTAAAGAGAAAAATCTAATAGCCAAAAAATTAGTTCTTGACTCATCGTATAAATGACATTTTTAAATATTATTGGAATATCTCGGTTGAACAATAGTAATTGACACCGCGTTGTATAACTCTCTTTTTCTGAAAATCGGCGTTGCGTGTCGCAAGAGAGATCGGCGGCGTCTCTTTGCGGCACATCGCGCGTTTCAACTTTAATTCGTCGAGAGAAATATCATGAGCGCCCGCATGCCTTTCCATTAATCTCGATTACGGCGCAATTAAAAGCAGTTAACGAAAGTGGGGTCACGAACCGACGACGTGCCCACCTTTATAACTGGGTTCTTTCGTTCTTGCCTTCGTAATTGCTTCATGCACGTTATTTAAAATGAAGAGAATATCAGAAAACGGCTTTATACAGAAAATGAAGCTGTTAATATCGGTCAAAACGCACCCTCTGCGCGTAAAAGTGTAAAAAAATAACTATATATTTTTGAACATGTCTTATAAGAAAAAAATATATAATTACGATAATTACTATTTTTGTTCCTAACAATATCTTTAATCTGCTTAATCCATGAAATAATAATAGGCTATGCAAACGCACTTCTCGTATATGCGTGGGATATGCGGGGAATATCGAAGTCTCGAGACGCTGTGTAGATCACGGTGCCTCCTGAACCGAGTTATGATATATGTGTTTTCGTGTTCGAATTCATCAAGGCGCATTAGAGGGACCCGGAATATCTCGCATCGTCAATTTCATTTGCATTCCTTTTCTCACCAAGGCCGCGTCGGGCCCATGGGACCCACAGCTCCAGGGGTCCCCGCCCGGTTGTTTCACCGCGCGCGCCTCTCGTCTTTGACTTTCGTTCTCGCGCGCGAGGCGGCGCGTATTAAAGGTCCTCCTCGATAATAATGACAAACGTTCGTTCTCGCGGCGAGAATTATTCGTTTTGCGATCGTCGTTTTCCGTCGAGGGACTCCACGGAAATGCGGGCGTTAAATCAACGACTGGCAGGAACCTAACTTACCTCGTTATCGCCCTTACGCCCTGCGTCGCGCGCCCTGACACGCGAGATTTACTTAACAATGACGACAATGTCTCGGAAAGGCAAGTGCAAAGGATCGTTATCCACCCAAAGTAATAGATAATAAAGGTCTTTCGCGATTCATATAAACTTGCTATAATTTACAATTTCAATTGTTAAATTAAGATTGTAAAATTGTGTGCTTTTTCAGAATTCAAATCAACGTGTAAAAAATAGAATTACATATATATAGGGCGTCAGACTATTCACCTCCATCTTTTTTTTCTTGGAAATTAATGGTAGTCGAAAATTGTTATTCAACAAAGATCAATTTTTCTGATTTTGACAATAATACAAATCAGATAGAATCCGAGAAAAATAGCATAGATAGAATTTTAATAAAAATGAATAGCGTGATTGCATTTAGAGATGTTTTTAAGGGTCTTCTTGCGACTCTATTTTGATCTATGTGAAATACAAAGATTTTCCTCACACTGAAAATTCCCTGAAGACAAGTAGTCGAGGAAAAATTAACACAATTTTACATCCTTAATTCTTAAGGAATAATATTTATGAAATCAACTATAAAGTTTTTGCATATATTATTAAAAAAATGTTGATTTTCTAAATCGCAGTAATCGATCGATGAAGTGCAAATTCCTATAAAATTTTAATAAAAAATAAAAGTCAATCTTATCTAATAATATCTCAAATTCTCACGGTTTCTTCAACACGTTTCCACGTTGTAACCTTGATAATGACACGTCGATTTGTTCTCTATCATACACGGCGTCGGGTTTCGATATTACGGACAAATAATGAAATTCAAGATGTTCCAACCCAATGCGCGTTGCATCGGAAATCCCTCATTGTTACTGTGACGCGCGTGTTCGCGATGGTTATATGTATGCTTTCGCCCTTTCGTTTAGAAGATCGGATATCCAACCGGTTCGCGCGTAAAACGATTCCTTTTATTTCGATTTTTCATCAACGTTCATCTTGCCGTTCTCCTCCATTCTTATGTTAATATCGACGACCGACGGTGAACCATCATGGCAAATAACATAAAATCCTAATTAACATTAACGTATGTCACTTTACATAAACGGACAGATGTTTTCTGTCTGACATTTTGAACTTATTTGAATTCGTAAGAATTTTATTTCTTACAATAATCAACTTAATTGTCTGTAACGAATCAATTAGCTTCAAAATTAAACTATTTCTTGGCTTGTCGTCAGTCTCTTTAATTACGTCGATGAGGCAAGTGTGACGCGCGTCATCACGAGATATTTCATAGGCTGCAACGTATTATGCCTTATCAATGGCACTTTATCAGCATAAACAAAAGCTATGTATTACAATACCGGCGCGCGACGTTCCAGCTCATTTTAAGATGATAATTGATAACACGTAAGTAGTACCGTGGGACAGCTTGCGGCTGCAGCTTCAACGCATTCTGAAATCAACGACCACTCCTCACATTACATAAGTGCCACGTAATTTTGCAATTGTCATCTTTCATATTATTTATTATTTTACCAAATATAATGATTATTGTGGCCTTATTGTGTCTTCAATAATTTTTAACTTTTTAAATTAATTTTAAAAATAATTTTAATAATTTTAAAAATAATTTTACTAATAATCATTAATATGAGGAAAACAAAATTAGAAAAATGGAGATAGAAAGGTAATAGAGAGAAGAAAGATAGAAAAATAATAATTGTATTTTCTTCAAGTTTTTAAGAAGTATGGCATTTTTTATGGTTTATCTTTAGGACTTTTTGAAAATGTATTATTAAAAAAAGTAAAACTGTATTTTTAGAACAGCTTGTATACAGCGCAACAAAACAAATAGTGATTTCCATCTGAGAGAGACTCAGCGAGAAGATATCGAACCGGTTCACAAATATTTTCTATGCGATAGTTAACATCTCTTTCTTACGAAGAAGCAAGAATAAGCATACGTTCGCCTGATGTCTGATGCAGCATCTATGCATGTAACTTCGTCCGGCTACGCGTTAGAGAAACTAGGTAACCTTGAAGGAGACCTCCGTTTTCCGCTCGCGAATTCTAGCCATCTGCGCGTCTCGTCGCTTTTATTTAAGAAGCAATAGGTGACTTGTGTCATTAATTTATATATCAAACGTAGTTCAGACCTTGTTCATGAAGTTTTGTGACATGAAGTTTTAAAACTCGTTTTCGATGTTGACTAAAATTGCTAACTACCTTTTTTAATAATATTTAATTATTTTTATAGCATTGTCTATCTTTGTGGTCTTAATACAAAGTTATATTTGTTAAGTACATTTGTTAAGTACATCGCTATTTAAATGAAGATTTATTATGGAGAATGATTGCTATAAGTAACTAAGAAAATAATTAGATTTAAAAAGATTAATTTTGTTTTTTTGCTTTATATTAAAGTAACGTCATATTTGTAATAATTACTATAAAATTGTATGTTTTTTTTAAACTATCATGTATTGTTTGTTCAATCACATTATATTTATTATTCAGTAGAGGCGTTATTTTTTTTAATTTAATAACATTCCTGTTGACAATGACGATTATTACGTGGCGTTTCTTGCCGGACAAATAGTTTTTGCACAGAAAAAGACAGAGATTAAAATGGAAAGTCGTAAACAAAACCTGAATGGTATGTGTCACAAGACACGTCACGATTCCGTAGTGTTTTTATCGACCGTCCGTCCATTCCACCCAAATATTTTCAGTGCGCACATAAAAGGGCCTTCGTGGAAAATTCTTTTAATCTTCTTAACACTCTCTCAGTAAGCTTCTCAGTAATTTTCTCAGTAAATTATCGTTTCTCTGATCGTTAGATCAGTAATACTATTGATTGCTGTAATTTATAAGTCTTATAAAAAAATCTTCACATATAGAATAGAATTGTACATTGTATATTGTTATAATTATTTATTTTCTTTAAAGTATAAAAGAAAACCGATTTTTTTAGATAACTCATTTTTTTGTTCGGAATTAACAAGTTTGGTGTTAAAAAAAATTTTCTTTTTGTTTCTTTAAATGATAAGGGAATTACGTTATTAAAAAATTAGACGAATAAATATAGTTTGATATTAGATAGACTTTGTCTCTTTTAGTCTTTCTCTTTTAGAATCTGTTGCTGTAACTCGTCTTGAAATAAGTAAATAGTAAGGAGACTAGCAGAGAGCAAAGACGTAAATACTTTATCGCCTCGTTTCAAGCAATGATTCTCAGAGGGGGTGGAGTGTTTCGACGGAAAGTGTTTTCCAGGCTCTGTACATTTCTTTCGTTGAGGATCGCGGGGATTTCTATTCTTGGAAACACGGTAAACTACGATGGGCGGAGATCGAGATCGGGTTAACAGACGACCAAGAGGGAAATTACATGACCCCTGTTCCGTAGCTCTATATCATTCTATTTTAGCTGACTTTTAATCAAATCCGAGCTTCCTTTACACGTTGTTTTTATTACGTAAATTACGCGTTACCGAATTTTTGCCATCAATCAACGTGATTGAAGACCTCGCTTTTCAAGTCGGACCTTCTACTTGCATACCGTGCCGTCTACTTGCCGGCATAGACGAATCACACAACGTCCCATGAGTCATAGGCGTCGCGGCGTCGCGAACCTTTGCGAACAGTCCCGGAATTATTTATTGACGCGCCGTCCAATAAATTATTTCCGGCAGGATGCGCGTCGAGGAAACAGCGTCGGTGGAGTCGTTCTGCCTTACAAACATGAGGACGATTTCTACGGGACAAAGTGTCAGACGCCATCGTTACCATGACGCTGCATTGTTCGGCCAGTTGTGTCAGTTGCAACGACGACACTTCCACGGTCGTTACTACGGCTGCGTCGAAAAATACCTTGCAGAAATAAAAGATTTCTCTTCGAAGAATTTCCTCGAAGGATGCGCTAACTCACCGCTTCGGTTCTTTATACGGCAAAAACGGCAGATCATTTAACTTCCTATCTTACATATACTTAACCCTTAGGAAACCCTAAGGATTAATCTTAAATTCCTTGGGATACGATATCATCGAGATCAGACATTTCGAGGTCTTTATTTAAGATGCCCTATCTGTATACGTTTCGTCAATAGCTGATATAATGTTTAAGTAGAAACCTGTGATGCTTTCAGAGTACCCGGATAAATGAAAACTATCTGAGGAACTATCTGAGGAATTACCTGAGAGAAATCGCAGAAGGATATCGTCTATCATGCCAAACACGTTTTGACATTTTTCTAATCTGTCATCAGTCATTTTCATACTTTTTAAATTTTTAATAATTAAGCAGAAAACTGATTGTTTGTCATACCAGAAATATTTTAATTTTCAAATTTTACAACATTTCTATCACTTTTTATGTTGATTTACAATGACAATAATTAGATTTTTCTTTAGATAAAATATTTTTTAAACAATTAATTATTAAAAGATTTAACGATAACTACGTACAATTTTTTTTGAACGATTATTTTATACATAATAGAAAATAATACATATAATATATATAAATTAATATCATATGATAATTAATAATATAATTTACAGAGTAAATCTCCTGTACAATTTTTTATAATTTTTGACACAGTATTATTTTATGCAAGGATTTTATTATTTGAGAGTACACAATACATAGAATTGCAATACATAGAAGACCCTTTCTTAAATGTCGAATGCAAGGCCGAGCATCTCGAAAGAGTTGCCTTTATTTCCACTCAGAAGAATCGTTATAATATGGTAGAATGAACGGTCTAACTATTACCAGCTCGTAAACATTGCATCGCGTGGCTGTAAAATGTCTCGCGGACCGAATATAGGGACCGAATATATATAGGGTCCTTCTGCCACCGCAAGGATCGCGCCTTATATCGTTTGTACAGTATACGCTCGCGACAGTGTGTAAAGCGGCATTTGTCCCGCGGGAACGTATCGCCGATCATCGATTCGACGTGGGCCGACGGAAAGCGAATTTATAACTTCCTTCCTCAATGCGATTCCAGCGCGATCGACAACGAGCGCGTGATCTACGATCGAACGAGAAGGCAGCGAGAGGGAGGTGTAAAGCTTTCAGCGATTCGATAAAACCCAATATTAAAGCGTAAGGTATACGTCTTGTGCTCGTGTGTGACGTGTTTAATAGTAAAACTATATCAACACGGATATCCATAATATCTGGAATACCAAATTATATATTTGGTAGAATATTTGGTAGAATATTTTTAAAGTTAAAGCTGCTACTTTCTTCGCCGTATTTTATAATAATAATTCCTAAAAAAGGTAAATTTAAATAATTTAAATAAAAAAAATTAGATAAATTCAAATGGTTTAACAAAATATTACATTAGAATGTTTAAATAAATGTTATTCTCATTACTTATTTCTAATACTTTACAGTTCGTATTAAATTACATTATGTATTAAGTATATAATACACACAACTCTCACAAATAATAAATTACATTAATTAAATATTAATATAGAAATTTTATTCTTTACGAGTTTTATTTAATTTTTGAACTGTTTAATTCAATTGAGAAACAACGTAAACACAGAATAGAGAGAAGTGCAGAATGCTGCATCAACTTTGTGGCAATAAATTGCGTAGAAATGAGATTCACGTTTTCTATTGGCGATCTGTGAAAGGGTTTCTAATTACTGTCGTAGACTACTAAAAAAAGTTTCGCGGTGAAAACGATATACTTCTATTTGCATAAGAGAGATCGTGCTAATGTTAAAAGTCGATGGATCTTTACAACACGAGGTCGAACGAAATCGCACTTCATAAACTCGCATTTGCAAAAATAGATAGAAATTCTTTTTATTGGAATGGAAAATCAGCAGGTAGCTGGTATTACAAATTGTTGTGCGAGTTTAAGTTAAAATATCTTTTATAACATTAAAATTTTTCAAAAGTTTACCGTATCTTTGCGTGAAACGTCGGAAGAAAAACGATTTCGATGTTCGACTCCTTTTTCTTTAAATTTTGTTAAAATGAACAATAAATAATTTAAATAAATTATATCATTCACTGAAAGAGTTTGTTTATAAATATTATATTTAAAGTTTACAAATTTTTATTTTTATTAATTTTCTTCTGTTACTTTTTTATATACTTTATGTATGAAATATATATATATATAATAAATTAAAAGATTTAGTTTGATTAATGGAAATATAAGTAGAATAAGAAATAGATAGAGACCAAGGATTTGGATTAAAAAATAAAGACATTTTAATAAACTGTTTTTGCGATAAGATACTTTGGGACTGTGCGGATTCTGCTGCGGACGAGTATCTCTCACCCTGATCGTATCGACAAATAAATCACGACCGTCACACAGAAGGGGTAATAAATCCAATGAGATTTTTTCTAATTATACGGCCTGCCTCGTGCTCGCGAACAGCATTGAAGGCGCCTGCTCAGCGCCGTCCGTTAACAACCGTTCGCGAATGGCGTATAAAACAAGTCGCCGCGACGTTTTCATTGCGGGCAAAGCAAGGGGGGGAACGATGAGTGTCGAGTGTACCGGAGGGATGCAAGAGAAAGAAAAGTCACCCTCTACGTGGTGCCTTTAGCCGAACGTATACGGTCGTTACGTTAGTCGTGTTGACGGGCCTTCGGCTTTCCTCTCGCGCCGCTCTCTTCGTCTTCTCAGTTTCGATTTAAACAAGCCTGAGACGTGGCCGGCTTGGCTTGTATTTTTAGTATCGCGAGATCGTTTGGGTCTCCCGCTTGTCGACAACGGCGTGTGCATGTTTCTGACGGTGCGGTAAGTTAAAGAAATCTGTCGTAACACATGTGATCCTCCTGCCTTAAAGCTCTCTTACGTCTTTTTGCAACATGATACGATAATTTTTAAATTAATACCTTCTGTTACTCGGTTACTACACCGAGATGAAAATACTTTAAAGAGATTTTTTTTAATAAATTTTATTTAAAAAAAGATCTTATTTATTAACTTGTACATTGAGAGATATATGGCACAAAAAAGTTATTTGAAAATTATTGTGACACTTTTTAAAATTGTGACATTATTAAATATCTCTAGACAAATTTTTTCCAAGTTTTTTTCTCTCAATTACGTATGTAAGTTGTAAGGATAAAAATGTGGTACTTCCATTTAATATGTCGGATTACTCACTTTTAAGACAGCGTACTATCGCTAACACGTGGACTTAACACATGTAGATCGCTCTTAGAGGCTGCGACTCCCTCCTCCGTAGAAAAACGCTCTTTATCGTCTCGTTAGTACGTCATCGCTCGAGATGAGAGACGATTATTCGGTGCCTCGAGAGCTCGGAGTGCGTGTCGAATCGATCGGCACGGTCGATCCGAGATCGGAATGACTTGTGAGCCATGACCAACTATTGATGCGCTATCGCGTAAACGTTCTCATGTTATTCCGCTCTTCTCCTAATGACTGTTTTTCCCTCACGACAGGGCGTATGATTGATAACGCGAACGCTGTTAAACAAGACAGATGAGATTTTTTTCGTACAATCAGCCACGCGATAAATCGACAAACAATGTGGTAACTATGTATTTTCGACCCCTCAGCAAGATACCAAAAACAGCCTACGTCTTTGCGAACTTACAAACTAAAAACAATAAGAAAGAGAACTGTTCCACTTTGTAAACATAGAATTATACTCAGTCTCGTCCGGGTGGACAATGTAAATATATATATATATACTTTGTAATATTTTGCTAATGTATACAAATTTTAATTGAATTTAATAATAACCAATTAGATGAGATAAAGATTTAGAAAATTTTTTATTGCATTCAGTTTGACGTGTAAACCTTTGTTCCAAGTGAAATTTAATTTTCTCACGAATATAAGTGCATCCATGTTGCAAGCAAATGAGAAAATAACAGTTTCTCACACTTGTCATCAGCACATGCGTGCCAGTCCGCGACTTGCGCAATTTCGCAATAAACTCCATTAGCGCTTATTATCATTGTCACTAATTAAATGTCACAATAGAAGCTAAAAAAGAATTATATGAGTGTTTTCCTTATAATGGAATATTCCATTGATTATTTGCAAAAGAAAACAATAAAGCGACAAAAAAATTTTCTTAAATTTTCGAGAATATCCATATATAACGTCTAAATTTACATATATATATATATATATATATATATATATATATATGTGTATATATATTTATTGAATATCATCTGCATTCGAATTAAGAGTAATAAAGCACATTAGCAACGTAGTGAAGCATAATGTAAAATGCATAAATTGACAATTGGAGAGAATATGTGAGAGAAGGTTTCTCATACATAAACTTTGTATAATATCTATTATTTATTAAAATATTACATGCTACTTTCTTGATATTTGAGTTTGAAGAAACGCGAATCCGGTTGAAGGATGAACGGAATAAAAATGGTAGCAAGACCGGCAGGGTTCTCACAACATTGTTAAGGCCCATTGTTGGCGCGAACCTTATTCCTAAGTGACCCAGAACCACGGTGTGAGAAGAGGAAGCTTCTTCTGAGCCGGGAGATTTTTTTTCGTTCAGCCGAGCATATATCCTGATGCGTTTTGCGATGCAGTCTCTCGCATTGTTCTTCCTGGTGACGTGACAGCCGTGACTCGCTTAGCATAAAACAGCGTTGTTCGATCGTACTTGTTAGCATATGCAGCGCAGTAGTCCTGTTTCCTCGCATATATACGACCCGTGTAAAACGCGCTCGCAGCCTTTTCCTACCGTTGACATCACAATAATGATATTAATTATGCTCGTAAACGCGCGGGGATGCGACGACAGGGATGCGCTCGAACAGTCGATGCTTTACTTCCCTGCCGGCCGTTTACTCGCCACATCGAATGCACTTGTCGCCGTTGCAGCCTGATGAATTGGCTATTCGCCAGTCCGCGGAGTCTTCAATTCTGCGCCATTTCTCTAATGGAACTGCTTATTGTCAGTTTGCGCAGTGAAACGTTTATTGTTGATATAATCGTTGATACGCAGAAAAGACGATATTTCCAGCTTAACTACGCACTTCCGTGTTTATTTTCAGGAGAAGAGTTAAATAGATTATATTTTGTATATTTACTCAATTTTCGGAAGTTATAATACTTAGATAAGCACATGAAAAGAAATTTATATTGAACAGAGTAACAAAAAAATGTAACTTTCATTATTTAATTAACATAATACAATAACATTATTAAAACTGTATTTACGTTTATAGTTTTTCGTTTATAGTTTTTAAAGTAACACATACAAATAATGAGGTTTCCCCTTTTACTACTTCTCGTCGCCGACCATGACATCTTTGAACTGTACGAATTGCAAAAAGTTTATCTCTACGTTAGAGACCTTTGCTTACGTTCTCTTCCCCCTTGTTGGCATCGTCGAAGCGTGAAAATTGCAACATGACGTGAAAATGTCCCCTTTTAACCGGAAAGCCGCCGGTTACGTTTATTCGTACGATAACTTAAAGCAGAATAGCTTCCTAACGAAGACACAATATCGGCCAATTATGTATCACAAGATGCAAATTTGCATCGCTAATGGCGGGCACAAAGAGCGGTGGATTTCTTGCAACGGTCGAGCTACCGGCATCTTCAGAATCTTCTCCCGAAGAATCCTTCTCCTTGCTTTTAAATGCATGTGTTTGTGACAGCGAGATAGTCGGTATTGAACGAAACATTATTATTAATCATAAATTATAAAAATATGGCAGAATTGTAATCAATAATTAAGAAATTGTTTTGATACCATATCCATTTACACATGTCAATTATTGCAATCCTAAAAATTAAAAAATTATTGTTTTACAGAGTTCTTGTTATTAAAATTATAATTAAAATTATTATTGAAAAGTTTTATTAAATAATTTAAGAAAATCATACGAAATAAATAATTAAAGTCATCAAATTATAAATATTGGATTGACATTAGATAATGACTAATATTAAATAATCTTGCTTGTTTTCGATCTATTTTTCACTTTAAATTATTTTGTACATATACGATATTCTTTTCTAATTAAGTTCTTATTAAATATCAAGATTTATGAAATTCACGTAAATTACTTTAATAATAGTCTTGTACGTTTCGTTAAAAGACTATAATAAAGTACTGGTTTAAAGTTAAATTTTCAGACTCTAAGCAAAGATATCAAATTTTACGAGTCAACAATTTTTTTTCTTTTATTTGCCATAAGACGAGGTAATAAAATAAGGTTGATCTTTCACAACGAGTCTGCACTTTCACAAGATGCAATTGAGCCAATTGCCGATAGAAATTATAAATTACCCGCAGCAATGTAATTTAGTAGATAGATAGTTGGGAATGGGGCTGTTCATCTCGACGCTCATTTGATCGCACACGCGCCGATATTAAACTCACGCATTAATGTACAATGGCAAAAGGCGTCGCGAACGATATACATTGATAGCCCATTGATAAGCAGGTTTACCCAGATGTATGGTAGCTGTGTAATATCGTCGCGACACGCCGCTTGTGCTTTGCAACCGCGAAGGCACCTGCAAAAATAAATATGATAAATAACGTGATAAATGGTTTTTATCAAGCAACTTCCTGACTGCGTGGATATGAAACGTCGGTGAAGCTTTATTATCGTATTTCATATATGGCATATCCCATACGTAAATATAAGTGAGATTATCTGTTATCGAGTTAGCTTATCAGAATAATTTTCCAATATAATTATTAACTTTATTATTAATTTATATGTAATTTAACGATTTAATTTCTCAAAATAAAATACATCCTTATTGCATGTAATATAAATACAAATGTATGTAATGTAAATACAAATATTTTAATTTTAATAAAGATTTTGTATTTTTATGATATACGATCGAAATTAATTGTGTGCTTTACGCTATATGAATACAATGAACAATTTTAGAAAAGGAGAAGGAAGATATCGGATGACAATAGTATAATCATAAAGAGTGAGTATTTTATCACGTACTACCTATTGCATGCAAAGTTAAGTATACTATTTATTTGCAAAGCAAAAATTATAAGATAAAACTTTAGGAAAATTATATTATTATTATATTAAATATTTATTGAGGTTTTGATTCAAATTCAGAAACGTGAAAAAAATATAGTTTGATTTAATTAGGAAAATTTGAATTTAGCCAAAATATATCTAATCACAACATCTGGTAGGACCGAATAAATTTATATATGAGATAATAAAGATAAGATAATAAGGAGTGCTTGTACATTTTCCGCGCGATAGAAAATATAAAGTTTGATTAATATAAGAAATGCTATATAATATTTTGTGCCATCATATTTTGATGATTAGTGCAATCACATGAATCTTAAATCGATACATATAGTTTATTAGATATTATTTATTCATTAAATAAAAATTTATTTATTATTAATTATTTTTATTTTTATTTTTATTTTAAAGAAATTCCTTAATTCTTTATTGCATGTTAAAATTATATAATGTCTAAAGAATATGCATAAAGAATATACTTTTGCATCTCTCATATATGTCTTTGTAACTTCCTGCTATTATAATTTCATTATTCGTAACCCATTCATTGTATTTATTAAGGTTGAAGAAAATTCTGATATTTCTCATTTATACGATTGGTAAGTGAGTATATCAAATAAATAACGTGAAATAAACGTGATTTATGCACTCACGATGCTTCCGGTGCATTATCTAATGTACCGATTGCGCTGGCAAGCGCGTAGTTGCCGCTCAGCCTCGACGGTGCAATTAATTAATCCCAGTATAAAATAATTCTTAATCTAACGTAACTTAACGAGGAAGTACTAAAAGTAACTGGTTAGAAGGTAGCGCACCAATTATGAGCCGTATGCCCAGAGGTTATCAAGACTCCAGTGCAGCAACTATCGCATCACTTGCATCGGACGACGGCACGTAACGATACGATCTGTATATATATATATATATATATATATATATATATATATATAAAATAAGTCAAGAAACGCGGTAGCGTCTCGCACCAAGAATTTACGCGCGGACCTACGTAGAAATTGATACCATTAAACATAGGCGGATTATCCCCCAGTCTTGGTTAACATCGAATTTATATTTAGCTTATTTTAAATTGCGCCAATAATAATACGGTTATTTGCTATTGAAATAGAACAGTGTTATATTTCTGTATTTAACGATTTCTGGCAACCAATTTAATGGCAACCAATTCTGGCTAAAAAGGATAGTTGTCTAGTGTTGGCCTTTTTGTTGAAGAAAAGAACTAAGAACAGACTGAGAATATAGCTTATTAATCATGCCAGTATATTACAATTGGGCGTATGAATCTAAGATACTGTAATTCCTTACACTAAGGTAACACGCCCACGTGTTTTCCGCCGTCACACGGAGATCATGATTTTTGCCTCATTCGTTAGGTTGGATACCACTATGCTGGTTAATGAGCGGCAATTACCGAATGTGCAACGTCGAGCATCACGATCATCGAGCAAGCTCGGCAATTAGTTGCGCCGCAGCAGTCTGCACTTCTCAGACTGTTATCAGATTCAATCTTCTATACACCTCGCGTAATAATAATTATAAAAGAAGGCTGATATTTCGATGCTGCGAATTAATTTTTTAATGAGTTCTAAAAAAGTCATAATGATAATCTTTGATAATTTTGCGATAAAACCGTGAGTATAGCCGCGGGTATTAGTTAAATATGTTAATTATGGAGAAGATAACATCGCCAATGCGGTACACGTTGCGTAAGCGGCAAATCTTTTTTTTTTTTTTTTTTCCCGTCGCATGTAAAAGCGGAGAAGTTTATCAGGCGACTCAATCCGCGCCTGTCAATCAAAAGTTAGTTATGACGTGCGGTCGGCGAAATAAGGGAACGGCCCGACTTGACTCTCGGCCTAACGTACGGTTTCCTGATTTTCGTGGCAATTTACTGCAATTTGTCGCCCACGCGCACACCAAATGCAAAGCCGTACGTAGGCCGTATAATGCAGACGCGCGCCTCTTTATAACGCATCGCTCGGCTGGAGTTCGTTTAAGCTACAAATCAGACAGATTCGCGCTTCGCTCGTGGGCGACGATCGGAGCAGTCTCGATATGGATCGCGGCTCCGCTTTCCCGCTAATGAGTCGCTCATATATAAGGTGAATCACGAGGCGGCCGCGATACTTCGGGAGCCGGTCGTAAAAATCGCCTTCGGCGTAAAAAAGATAATCGCAAACGCACATCTCATCCTTGACATGCAAAGTTTATAGTTTTTTATTACCGAAAGTACAAAGAGTTACTTATGCAAAAAAAGACGAAATAATAATAACGAATAAAATTTAGATCGATAATATTATATATAATATTTTTACATCGTTATGGAGTTGTCTTTATTAATAGTTATTTTATTATCATTTAGTAAAGTCAAATATTAATTTTATTTTTAAGTTTTAAATACCTTTATTTTTAAATATATTTAATATTTATGTGTTCAGAAAAAAAATTCTTTTAGATTGCGATTATAAGCTCTAGGATTTCATAATTTTATTGATTTTTTAAGAAAATAAGGAAAAATCCATTGACTAATTCATCGATGGAATCTGCAGCTTTCCAAAAAAGGTACATAGACCTTCTATGGAAGGTTGCGCTTGAATATGGCATGTGAGAAATCTTTTCTGGCGGAACATGTTTTGTATTTCCATTATCCGAGTCGCCTTGAACTTGATTCGGTCGTCGGCATGTCCCGACAACATTGTAGAGACGACGGGTAAATCTGACGAGAATAACTGATTCATCGATCGATTCGAAGAAGCTCGTCAGCAGCCGCAAAAAGTTGCCTCGACAGAAACTGAATGAATCACAACTGACGTATAAATGTTACTCGTTGCATTGATAATTATAATTGTTACCGTCGTATTAATAGTCAAATTAATAAAAAATAATTAAATTAATTACAAAAGCTCTTTTCATCAAAATGTGACTGATATACACAACAATTAAAATCGATTGAAATTTTATAAGAATTTTATGCGAAAATCGTGGATCAAACTGCGCATCAGGCAAACAAACGAAAACAGACGCTAAAATTTCGCGGCTGTTAAAAAATAAATCAGTTGTGTATATGGCACGGTTACGGTACGCGTAATCCAATAGCATGCCGTTTTTGAGCCGCTATTAATGTTTAAGAGCGCGTCTCGGTCGAGCATTCGAGATTTAACGCGAATAAAGGCGCCCTAGGCACGCACTTAAAATTACCTCGGACGTTAAAACTGTAACAAATTAGTCGTCGGCGCGGTCGTACGACGTCGTTACACCGACCTGCCCGCCTATCATTATTCTCCCTTTCATCGTTTAGTCGCCGGTTAAGTTTCGTGCCCGCCGCTAAGGACGGGACGCGCCTTCTTCTTGTCGGTGGTCAACCTGCATGCCGTCGGCGTGCATTGCGAATCGCTTTGGGCCGCGGTAAAGATCAGTGCCGATTGTGAAATCAGACTCGTGTCATTTAACCCTTAACTGCCGTACCGAAATAATGTTACATATTTGTGTGATGTTATGGCCCAAGAGATCCCGCTGAATTCGTTAAGACTTAAGTGTGCCCACGAATAAGCAATGGGAATTTTTGCGAGCGGCACAGATGCTGATTGGTTACATTGCTCGTTACAGGCGCTGTTGAGGGCTGGCAAAATCGTGAAACATGTATCGAGAACATGAGATTATGTGCGCACGTGTTACGGATTTAAATATAATAAAATCTGTAAAATTTATAAACGCATATTTTTTTCTTTCAATGATGTTGCACGCATAATGATCCTTATTAACAAAAATATATTATATTTCTTGACAATTAATGATCTAACAAGTCCAATTTAACAGTTCTGCATAAAAATAATATAAAATTTATGTATTTAATTACAACAGATTTATATTTTTTTTTAAACAATATTGACATTTTATGTACTTTTTTTTTATTTAAATAAAAAACATAAAACTTTATATTAAGAATTGCACAATTTAGTTTCTTTATTGTGGACTAATTATAAAAATATATAATTATTTTTTATAACGGGAAGATTATCCAATAATATATTATGTTTTTATACTTTAGAATATGATCTTATATTTTAATTTACAAATAATATGTATACATGTTAAATGTTTTATTCCTTTATTAGATTGAATATTTAGGCCTATAAAATTCGCAACAATCATTGCATTATTGCAGGATATGGTGAAACTAGCTGTGGTCCCTCGTTGCCATGACAGAGATCGTTAAACGAAACGACTAAATTGGCCGGTTACCGTTTGGAGATTTCCTCAATCATTTCATCAACTGTCATCATCAAGCTCGGTCGTACTTTTATGGACCAGATCAATCCCACGCGATCGGGTTGTCGCGCTAAGGACCAAATTATATTGTCGTGGTGCAATTCTTAATATAACAGTCGCGTTTTCCGACTTGTCTTAGTCCAATAAAAAAAAATATATTGCGCAAAGGGTAAGAAATTGTAAAAATTTATTCTCAAATTGCGGAACATAAATAGGATGTATCTTAACTGATGGAATAACTACGCAATTTACTTTAAGCTTATACTTGATGATCCTTATTTAATTATTTATTCCATAAACAAACTTCTATTAAACTTAATTTTTAATTTAAAGGATTTTTTTATATTAATTTAATTTTTAATTTTATTACCTTTTATAATCTTTTTCGCGCATTTGTTTTTTAATTGCATTAAAATGCTGTTATTTGTTTTGTTTTGTAACGAGATAAATGTGAAGACATCAGATTTATAATGAAACTTTCGTAAGTTTCCGGGCGAATGATTTCGCGATCGTCGCCAAACGTTCGACGTTCGTGAATAGCGAGATGATTTCTTGCGTCTGAAACGAGCAACTCTCGCTCATTAATCTAATCGATAAAATCGCAAGATAATCGATAGCCGCTTGCAATCACGCTGCAATCGCGAACTCTAATACACACAAACGTATCTTTAAGCGTAAGAAACTGTTACTTATGGTGTCGCTTACAACCAGTGGCGTAGAAGATGTGGTCTTGATTGCGTCTTTTCCATATACGATTCGAAAGGCAAGATCAACTGGCAAGGTTATTAACAACACGCGTAAAGTCATGTATTGACTTTTCGATGCTGTTCTAATAAAAAAATTTGAGAGAAATCATTATTCACCGTTTTGTTTGGAATGACTTACAACAAATACTTGAGAGAATTTAAATTTTTTCGTAAAATAAAAAAATATGCCTTTCGTCACTTCATTGAACTTTTTTTCAAGATAATTGCGTAATTCACACTAAGACTAAGAATATTCTTTATCGCAATAATCAGCCACCTGGCCGATTATTATTCCCACGACAATATGCAATCCGAGTCGACAAAGCCTCATTTCGCAAGGGGAAACACCTTTGATAGTTTGCGAAATCACAGCATGATTGTAGAAACGAGGCGCAGGGTCGACTATTAACACCCTCGACGAGAATTCCAAGTCTTCGGGTTCAGCGCGTGTTGATCATTTGTCTGATCTAACAGTTTCCATTGCAAAATCAGTCGTGATTTCCATCATTTCACGCGAATATCTCGCATATCGTAATTTTATAGCGCGAAAAAGGGCACAACAATATCAAAAGCTATAACGATTGAATTTCCCACAGTTATTGATTTTCAAGATAAATTTTTTTTTTTTTTAATTCATTACAATCGGAGACACATATTTCATTGAATTAATAAAATTTTATTTTCAAATTAATTAAACCTTGTTATGACGGTTACTTTAAAATTAGAACTCCGTATTCGACTATTACTGCCATTGCAAATGTGTTATTTTTCGATCTGGAAGATTAGAATCGGCTCGATCATCGCAGAAAATCCGCTTGTGGCGGAAATCGATAAGAAGCGATGCGCAAGATCTTCTTGGAAAAGTGTAACGTCTAATTCTGTTGTATCATGTCCGCGACGGACGGATTCGTGCAGCTTTCGATGATTACGTTGTAGCGATGATTAACGAGTGGCTTTCGATCCGCGTGTATCTCATTAATCGTCCAGCATGCACGGAAGTTAAGAACTTACCGGTCATTACCGGAGGACATAGTAACCAAGTGGCTAATGCGGAATCCTTGAGGTGATTAATGTCGCGGTCGTGCTATTACCCGCTACGATGATGGAGATGCACTCTTGCATGTGCAATGTGGACCTCCACGCGCGATGGCACACTTTCTTGTTATGAGACTGCATTAGTCCACCTCGTTCCTTCATTCCTTTTTTCCATTATTTGCCAGGTTAGGAAAATTACACGAGCACTCGCGAAAATATTAGTTACCAAAAAAAAACATGCATACAATACAAATAATAGAAAGAAATATTAGTTGTAAATTAAACATTTATTCCAATGAATATTTAAATAATTGTCGAAAGCCGACAAGTCAAGAAGAATCAGTTTTAAATTACTGATTCGCAAAAACGTGAATCCGTCGAGCGGAATAATAATATAGTAAGACGATCCTGAGATTATGATTGAAGGGTAAACGTTTTACCCTTTGATCGAACGACGGCGGCGGCGTTACTTTTGCTCGACTCCTGGCGTCCCCGGCAACGGAAGTTGAAGAAGCGGCGGCAAGTTTTTGTGGAATTGTTCGACGCATAATGAGTGCAAAGTGTTCTTCGAAGCTCGATCGAAGCGCGCATTGAATGATTCCACTCGCGAATGTTGCGGCGTCGTTTTATTGCTCGCGCTGAGTCGCGCGAGCAATAAATTTCCGCCGGTGCGAAAATTCCGCGATTCGCGACCCTAGCTCGATAGGCGATCCACGTGGGCATATGTGATCCCATCGGAAGTCCATTAAGTCTCGTCGGCGTGTGGGCACGCGTACGCGCACCCACGCGGGTGCGTTTGCCTCAGAGACGTGCTCACGTGTGATCTTCGTCGGTTTCGTCATACAGATTATAATAAGTAATAAGAGATGAAAATTAAAGCCAAAGATATTGAGGAACAAATCGGAGAGAGAATTATTCGGAATGAATCTTAGAAATCTAATAATCCTCCTTATTATTGAATTTACATATTTTAAATGGCATTTTTAATTAAATTTGCAATTTAAGAAAAGATCTGTATATTGTGTCGTTTTCGTGATTTATTTTGTCCGACTTGCATATAATATTGAACTCTATACCTATGCTTCCGTACGATTTATCATGTATTGACATAATGCATCTATCTTGCTCCGATTGCTCATCGCACGATCACTACATTGCTCAATTTCATGCTTATCGCGTTTGTTCTGTCCGATGCTTCCGATCCTCTTCTCCGTCACTGCGTTTAATTAAACGTCAGCCGCATCGCCTATCAGTTTCCCGCACTTTGCTCCCCCCCCCCCCGATAAAAGCCGCTTTGCGCTATTTTCGCGCGATCGTTTGCAGGCCAATGACAACGAACATCGGGCACCATCTCGGCTCGCGGACTCAATACCCGCCGCCAATCCCGCGATCCTAATCGCGGACAGTGAATTATTGACTGGCAATCATAATGTATCATGCGGATGAAAGGCCGGATTGTCGACGCCCGTTGTTGTCGCGACTATTTTCTCGAGTCTGACAGAATCGCGTACCAGATTGCGTGTGTGGCTCGACTGGAATGCGGACGAATTAATGGCGACAGATTCCCCGACGACGAGTTCACGAGCTTGCCCCAATTTCATACAAAAGCTGCAAAGCTTCCTCTTCTAGCTTTCGGAAAATTCCGAATACTTGTCACGTTGCTATTTGTGATCTCGCTATTTGTCGGATCAATCTGATATTTTCTTATGTTAAATGACGTCAACCGTTCTCATCAAGGGTAACGAGAAAATTAAAATCGTTGCGTGTCTAAATGGGCCGTACGTTCGTACGGTGAGAAATAGGTCAAATAGTGATTCTGCACGTGGATTACGCGAATCTCCCGACTTGGTAATACTATGTTTAATTATTACCTTCAATGAGCGACATTCAGTCGCCTTCGGACAGGTTCCTTACAAGTCGTAAAGAGTTCGCTGGCCCCTTGACTTGAGTGTCGCTCAAGCGAATGCATCAGGATGAATCACCCAGGATCGGATTAAGGTATTTCGGAGTCCTCAAAATGATCATCTCACTTGACGATGTAAGAGGACTCACGTAAATATTTTGGAAAATCAATCTTAACCTTTTAAACATTTATAAATAAATAAATATCAGCGTTGGCTTTGTAATTGAGTATGAAATATTTCTACAAACAGAATTTGATGAGTTGATCAGATAAGCACACATTGCATTATGAAATTTGCACCAGTAGGCGACTAGTGGGCGAGATAGAATAGATCTTACACCCGTATCGTATATGTGTCGCCTCTTTATTCCGTCACTTTTATTCTATCGTTCCTGCAGGGATAAGTGATCCGCATAGTCATTTGGATTTAGCGAACCCACGGATCTGAGTTCTACATCGCAGGTTCTCGTATTCATTTACATATACATCTATATACACATTTTGAATGACAGCAAAAATAGCAAAGATATTTGAGGAGAAGCAAGCAAGATAAAACCTAATTTAATAATAAGAAAATACAAACACAATTATATCTCATTTAATATAAATAAATAAAAATATCAAAATTTTAGTTTTTTTTTATATTTGTAAAATTATTCTCCTACAATATAAATATTACATGGTAAGGTGATATCAATTTAATTAATGTGGATGGAGAAAAATATTAAAATTTTTCTTTTTTATTTATATTTCTTCAATTTGTAAAATTATTCTACTACGTCCTAAAATAACATATGAATGTTATATGATAAAGCGATAAATAGGATATATGAATTGTATTATTGTATATACATTAATCCGACCCTGGAATCACCTGGGCGAAGGCTGTTTTATTATGCAAATACGCGGTGGTTTCGCGCGAGCTATGCTATGAGGATACTAAATGCACTCGGTGAATGCACATGTTGTCGAAGCAGATGCGTTTGTATCGGTAACGAGTCGATCGAGAGATTTGAAGCTATATCTTGGGTTATAATGCAATTTTTATAAATTGCGAATTATGCTAATGCACATAAAATCGTATGTTAAAAGATTAGTTTTTCTTCAGAGGGTTTTCTATCTAAATTAATAATTTATATTAATTTGCATTAACTACAATATAATTTGCTGAACAATTATAAGAATACTGGAATGACAAATACAAAAATTGCTAATAGTGCAATTTCTCGTACCGTCTTACTTATCGTATTTGCAATAATTTTATTTATGTCAGAATGAAACTTGCTACTTACTTAATCGCAAAACTTGTACTTTAAGCATAGAAATGGATAAATATTTTTACCCCGATGAAAAAGAAGAATTTATTTGTTTTAATTTTCTCGTTGTCAAACCGAATAAGCTATCGAGCCTTTTATTGGACATAATGAAAAGTTAATCGACACTATTCAAGAGCCGTCATCAAGCCAACGTCGAAATTCGTTCTTTGGGGACAGGTTTAAGCGCTAACGCAGCGATGCCGCAAATTGCATTCGTGCAACAAGTGTACAGTGGCTCTCTCGTCGTGGATATCATCGCGAATGTTACTATTGGCACACTCATACTCGAATATTGACACATCGTCGACTGGCAGGCGAGGCAATTTCCGCACTCTTCGCGGCATTGTCGAGTCCCCGGATGACAATGGGGCGCGTGGGCGCCGATGACGGAGTAGTTGTTCTTTGGAGGTGTTTAGAAATCGAAGGGGGGCGAGCAACACTGGACGGGGGCCATTGTCTCATTCGTTGTATTGGTGACGAAGCAACCGCGGCAATTCCCGCTACGATCGATTGCACAACCGCCGACGAAAAGTGCGGGCAGCATGAGAACGCGTGGTTGAGACTCACTGTAGATCCTTAATGCGAGGGATGCCACTTTCCGAATCATCGGCAGTCGTAACGATAAAACTGCATTTTTTATGAGGACTCGCGAAAAAGTCCGGATGATCTTCACGCTTGTTCCGCGAAACCGACTAAGTGATCGCGATAAATTCCGCTACAAAATCGCGGGCCAGCGTTTACCTGATCACATTCAGCAAAATTTTGAACGTTATACTTGCGGGATTAAGCGAGTCCAAACGACTGCAATTTCCATTTTTTTTCCTCGTATCACTTTTCTTTTTTATCTTGCTTTAACTCGATTTTCGGAGAAGATAGTGAAGAGACTCGAAAGAAACCAAATAGAAAGCACATATAGTTTCGGCTTTAATGAATCAGAATCATCGCGGAGAGAAGGAGAGACCGTGCACCAAAAAAATATTTTACCTCATTTTAAAATATTTTGTATTTTTATATCCCTTTTTTGTTCTCACACAATTTCATCTCGAATTATCTAAAGCTAATTTTCTATGTCGGATACGACAAAGCTGAGCAAGAGCCAAAGAGAAAAAAACCTTCGTGGAGATAAGCAACAAAGAGCTTCATCAAACAATATTTTGTTTTATTGCAATTCACTCGATCTCCGAGCCACCCCGAATAGAATTTCTACTAGATGGAAATGATCGATACGCAACGTTCAGCGGGACACTTTATCGGAGTGACGCGGGCCGCGAGGCTGGCTATCGAGAGAGAGCCTATCGAGGAGAGAATTAAACGGCGGCAGGCCGCGACGATAGTCTATCAATATAGATCAGCATATAGTCGTGATTGCATATTATATCCACGGGCTATCGCCCCTTAACGATCGCGGAATCATTCCGTGGCTCATTGACGAGCGCCATTGTCGAGCTCGTTGAACGATTCCGCTCTCGTTCCGCCGCGAGGCCGTTTTCCTCGGCGCGGCTTGAAAGCAGACTGGTTTTTGCGGCGCGGCGCGGCCGCGTGCGCGGATCTCGTTAAATTCCATCTCGTTCTATCGGCGATCGCCGAGCGAGATCTCCGCCGGATCTCCCCCGCCCCGCCCCGCCCCGCCCCGCGCGCGACGCCAACGTCGTGTATCCGTATATACCCCCCTTCTCGCCATCCCCGTACGTACCCTCGTGTAGGTATATCGCAGGTGTGGCTTGCGACAGGATGTGTCAACGCTTGTGGAAGCCGGTCACGTAGGTGCGTGCGCCGCGATTGTGGTCAGTACATTAACCCTGCGAGGATGTAATGAACAAGACGACCTGTCGAAACCTCTTTCTTTCCTCCGGCAATACCTCGGCCTTTCGGGTCCCCCGAGAAAGGAATTACATACGATAAATCTGCCAAGAGATACTAGAATGTTCGAAGTTGGAATGCTCGATGGAAAAACGCACGTTACGGTGATTCGAGGTTTAAATTTGGTGCGAACAGCCTTGCCTGCAAACCGATTTCGTAATTTGCATCTGCATTGATACACGCTGTCTTTACAGTTATAGATAATTCTATGTAATTAGAGAAAATAAGAAAATGATAAATTTGTTAATAATTATAACTGAAAACGCAAATTGATCGGAAGTATAGTATCTGATTTAAGATATTTGTGCGATGCATAATTTGATTATATGATAACTGTACCGTGGTACATTGAAAAAAAGAACTTCCTTGCGTGAAGTTCTTCTTCGTATTTTAATAAGAGCCGTATATCTCGGTAATTTTTGCACGCCCCCAATTTTTTTACGCGTCGACTTTATAACTTCCCACGTTCCTCTTCCCGTCGGAGAGAGGGGCGAATTTACGAATCGACAACGAGACCGTACGTTTCGACGACAGTAGCTTATGAATGAAACCGATCCGTTTATGGGCGCGGACGAGGCGGATCGGAGCTCGCTGACCGTCGATCAGTTTCCTTTAAATGCCTCCGGGGCAAGGAGTTGCAAGATCTACGGCGGCTTTAAGCGATTCGAAGGTGCGAAGGTGCGAAGATGCAAATTGTGAGCTCGCGGAGAGAGAAACGACGGCGGTCGCCGATGATCGAGGGCTTTATTATGCGCTTCATTTGTCGTCCGCGAAAACCGATCAACCGAACTTTGTCCGGAACGGCGTTAAATCAGCGGAGAGCCATTAAGCCGGAGCGATTAATTAATCTAGCCTCCCGAGTACGAATTTTAATGGGTAAAACGCGTGCGTGAGCTCAAGGTCGACAATTAATTGCGGATTTAAATATAGAGCGCCCGAGGTATTAAAACGAGACGAGAAATTACGAAATGAATTTAAGGGGCGGTGGGAGGCGGAGGAGAGGATGCAGACTACCCGAGGAGGTTTTACGGACGAGACGAGATTCGAGCTCTGAGACCAATTTCGTCGCAAACACTTTGTGCGATTCGTCACGGCGCTACGACGACGGAACGTTAACCTTCCCACGAGTAGAACGCGAGCTTTCCTTAATGGCTCCCTTTCTAAGAAGCCGATCTAATTTCGTTTTCTGTGCTACGATAATAGAACTGACGCCACGTCTGCAATATACATTGCACTCTCTCTCTTTCTCTCTCTCTCTCTCTCTCTCTCTCTCTCTCTCTCTCTCTCTCTCTCTTTGCATTTGGACTAAATAATTCATATTTCTGCCGCAAATTTGGAGATTCAACTGATTAATTAATTCTAAAATTAAAATTACTAATTTACAAATTATTACAAATTTTTTTGAACTAATTTTAATTTAATTTTATTTTAGTAACTTACATTAATGAATTTAATTTAATAATTTAATAATAAAGCAAATTTTGGTAATAATATTATCTTACAATTATAATGTAGTCTATTTGCAAATCTAAGTCTGTAATCTAAGTCTGTTCTATTGCAATTCTTTCAAAAGAGATGTTGGATTTCTAATTTCTAGACGGATATCGATCAACATTTCCGCCATGAGACGTCAAGTATTGGCTTCAACACTTAAAATCTATTCGTCACTATCTAACAATTAATCAGTAATTAATAACGCTTTCTTTAAAATTAAGTTAAACAAAATAGAATAACAGAGTCAAATCATCATCGTTTAAATTGGTGTCTGTGCGGTGAAGTCTGAAAGGAACTTAACGGTCGCGAGACGTCGCACGTGGCAGTTCTGCAGCGGTTATTTCCTGATTCCAGGATCACGATACGAAATCGTAAAGACCAATACGAACGTTTCATTCCGTAACGTCAGTGAGGCACTGTGAACCATTCCATAACTGTTTGCGAGAACCAGGAACGGAGATGTAATTTCTTGATAACTTAAAATGAATCATTTTTAAGTAGCAAAAAAATTATAAAAAATTATAATCAGAATATTAAATAAAATACATTTTTTTTTGTTTTACACGAGGCATAATCTTGAAAAATGAAATGAATAATGAAATTTAAAATACAAATTTTAAGAAATGGCAAATATTTCTAAATAAATTTATTCCTTGAAGTTTTTTAACAATTAAGCTTTTCAAACTGAAGTTTCATTATTTTCTACATTAATCCGTCCCTGGTAAAGACGTTTCGTGACGATTTGGACTCATTCGAGCGACTCGCCAGGATCACCTAGTCAGAAATCTAGTTCTTAATGCGGATACATCGTGCTCTAAAGATCGCGATTTCATGCTGGCTTTGTATGAAAATATTAAATTTCCCGTGAAAGTGCAAGTAACTGTCTTGACGTTTTGGTTTGTCGCTTCTGCGCGGAAGTAGTTGCGCTTCCATGTGTGATCAGCTAGATCTATGTATCTCTAAAGGCCCACATAGTTCACTGCAAAACGGGACACGTTGCATTTGTTTGCATGACAGATTTAGCACTAGACATAGCAGTGAGTTTCACTCGTCCGAAGAACAATATAAACGAGAGATGAGAAATGGCTTTAGGAGCGTGAGCTCTTGGCATACAAAATCTGGCGTAAAAAATTAACAAAATTTATGTACAGATAGAGAAATGCTTTTGTTATATATCGTTTTAAACAATTATCAGCTTTCTTATAACTATAAGATCTTATAACTAATTTTTATATTTCGTAAACAAAAATATCGAAGAAACACAAGTTCTTGGTTATGTTTAATATCCATATTAATAATTTAAAAATTAAATGTGAATTATTAATATAATTTATATAATTATTATATAATAATAATATTTTTGTGCCATCTAAGCTTTTGCAATGGGCAGATGTTTTTATCACGGAAATTCAAGAAATTTTCTTCTTTCCCAAGAGCAGAGATGAACAACCTAACAACGATTATTATTGCAATCGCGAATATATATAGCCACTTGTGCAAAGTGTCGTAAAACAAGCATAATGGAATGTAAGGTAAGTAAAATCTTACGACCGGATAACCACGTGAAAAATTCGCCTGGAGATAAAATTAAATACGATGGACGTGGACGTCTTCGCGGTATCTAAACGATTCTAAATCCGTCGATATGAATCTTTATTCGTCGCGAGGAGCTGATATTTGCTATTTTCCAGGGTGGTCGACCAATTCGCTTTTACATGTATACCTTGATATACTTTGTTACGAGCGTCTATCTGGTACATAAAGCCGATCGATGAGGAAATGGCGGGCACATTTGTTTTCGCAACGAATCGAGACCACCTCTCTCGCCGGCCTGAATGTTAACTTCCTAGCTCGCATTGTTCATAAAGAGCATGATTTCAGTGCGACCGGCCGCATTAACTCACCATGAGTGACAAACCGTTTCGAGCGTCCATTCGAGCGAGAATATTTCGACGAACGATAGCAACGACGCAATTATTTCATCCGCGAGTTCCGACAGAACGTGATTCATCACGCGAGTGAAGAACTGCGCGTTAAAGCATGAAGTAATTTCACGATCGAATAACTGATGCATTGAAAATTGACTCGAGACATTCTCTCCTGTAAACATCCAATTTTAGTGAAATTTAATTGAAATTTCAAGGAGATGCAAAATTAACTCTTAAAACATTTTCCTTTTTCTCCATTTAAATTATCTCTTATTATGTACAAATTTATACACTACTTATAATGTCGACTTAAGTCACTCTCAACGTCTTACGTAAGAGCACCTTACGTGCGATTTGAGAAATTTCCCATTAAGTCCCAAAAATTGACTTTAATTATACGCATAAGCTGTAATTATATACTTTAAGATTACTCAACAGTAATCCTCCGTTTTAACGTGAAGTCAATTGGCATTTGTGCGGATACGCGTACCCTGAGATCCTCGTTTTTTTTTCACGATCACGCGAGAGACTATAAGGGGTATTTGTCGGCCGGTAAATTGGTTGGCATGTGAAGGAGCCCAGAAAGAAGTCAGGAATACCAGCGCTCATTCAACAATGGACCACTTCGTTGAGAAAAATCACCACACACGAAGCCGTGTGTCTTTCGATGGGGAGGGGAGGAGAGGAAAGTAAAGAATAAGAGGTTGAAGAAACATTAACAAACAATGGTTCGGCTGAGTGTTGCGTATGTGTGAGAAGTGACATTCGCTCTGGACGAGTCGGGGACAAGATAGGAGGATTAAGGAAAAAGAGATGAGGGGATCGAAGATCTCCGGAAACAAGAAGGCGCGTCTTTTGAGATGGATTTGTAATTTATCCTGATTCTTTTATAAAATTTGTTATTTTGTATTATTAGCATTATTCTATGAAACTTTATGATTTCTATAACGTGCATATCAATATACTTTTTAAAACACAAAAAAAATGTTAAATTGTTATGAAAATTATTCTGAAGTGATCTTTGTAATATAAAATTTTAACAAGCATATATATAATTTATTTATCATATTGATCAAATTTAATCGTAAAAGTTTTTAATTTTCAATTTTCCTTTAGTTGATTTAAATTTCTATACTTTCTAAAGCAATTGTTGCAATGACAAAATGTATGTCGGACGTTAAAGGACATCCGCGGAGATATTTGTAGTACAAGTAAAAAAAGATTCACTGTCGCATATGTGTAACGTCTAAGCGTGTGGAAGAAGCACTTAATCATCCCACGGTACGCAATTATTCTAATGAAGGGACCAGACGCGACTCACATACGAAGAGGAATCTTCGTTGACCGACGGAGAGCCAGAGGCGGCGTCAGACCCCCCGTGTTTTTTAATACGGCATTTTACTTGGGACGTTCTTCCCATACTTGTTATAAAAATAATGGCAAACTGCATAAAATAATGTAAGCAACAGATCTCGCGTTGATGTTAAAATGTTCGCGTCTAAAATGCTTAATATATTTTCGTATGTATATCTAATTATATGTCTTTAGAAATAATTTTTCAAGTAGTATAAATATTTAACTTATTTCAAGCATTGAGCATTGTTTCCTTCTCTTCTTTTTCGAAGAGGGACGTTACGACGATTGCAATTACTTGGCCGACGCAAAAGCATTCCTCCAATTAATTTTCATAATAGAAAGACAAGTGCATTCTTTTGCATTTTTACTGCTCTTCCTCTCCTCCCTCGTATTCTTCTTTCGTATTCTTTCTCATTCTTCTCGGCTATGACTGTTTACGCGGTATTTATCACATTGTTGGCTGATGTTTCGTTTCCGTGATAATTGCGACAACGAGGGGACCACTTGACTCGTGCCACCGGGCCCTTAAAGTGTGATCCCACTACACATTCTTCCGCTTTAGTGGATCTGCGAGCATGATCATTCTGGGAAACGTCATTATTCTTTTGCAAACAAACGTGTATGTGGGATGTGTGTGTGTGTGTGTGTGTGTGTTTTATACACACATGCACGTACGCACATCACATATATATATAAATATAAAATAATCTAATTTATGATGAACTCATGTTTTTATCTTTTAAAAATCTCTTTATGATCTGATTTTATTTTTGGTATAAATCTTGTCGTCTTCATTTTTCTTCAATTTATGTAAAAAGGAAAGCATAAATAGCAAGAAACGCATTTCAGATATCGTCAAGATAAAGAAGAGGAGGGTGACAGAGTGGGCGGATAAAAGCAAAGGTAGGAAAAGAAACAAAATGGAGAAAGAAATGTGTGGCAAGCAGAGGGAGGAGAAAGATGTGCAGCGAGAATACCGGTATCACATCAAACGGTACCGCTGCACGGTAGGAGACTGCATTTCGCGAATGGTAATGCGGGGGAACGAGTTTTCGTCCATCGTCGACATAATCGCATTTTCTTCCGCCGCTATGGACGATCAAACCGCGAGATACAGATAAAGTCACTTCTCTTAGATTACGGAATAACCATCTTGTAGATGTAACATTTATCTAATCTCTAAACCTTTATCTAATCTCTAAAAATAATTTACAAGCGAACTATTAAGGAACTATGTCGTGCACTATTCCTGTAATTTTAACGCTGCATATCTTATCTCTTTGAAAAAAAAAAAAGGGAGAAAAAAATGAAGAGAGGAAGAAACTACCGATCTGATACTAATTCGAATTTATTATTATTATTACATTTTCTTGCGCTTATCGAGCGTCCCAATTAGGGGTTCATAGACAATCGAGAATTTCTCCTTTCCCATAAGCTCTTCGCGGCATTACGGCACGTCTCGTGGCGACGTAATCTTCGTGTCGCGGCTTATCAGTTTCCCGTCGCCGCTCGTCCGCCAGTGTTCTGTTGTGTCTCGCTTTGTGTGGCTCTTTGCGCCGCAACGAGGGACCGCAAACGGGGTGTCAGTGTCCCATTGCGTGAGATAATGCATTGGCTTGCGCCGTTGCACTCTTACGCACAATGGCCTCGCCAGTCTTTCGTGTGTGCCTTTGTACGAACTCTCCCCACTAAGCTCGCGGCCTCCTTCGTCCCGATGCAAACGCTGCATAACAATGTTATTCGGCGTGACCGGCCGCTGAATCATGGGGGTCGGCACGGATGGCGGACGTGTTTCCATGATCGAGCTGGTCGTCGACTCCGCCGACGCGTAACAGCGCACCGACAACGACGACTTCGCGCCGTCGACGCTCGTTAATCGGGATGGTGCTCGCATCATTATGCGCATCCTGCTTGTACATACATTAACGTAACCAGACGCTGAGAGACCACCGCCTCAAGTGCACTGCTCTTTTCTGCGATTTCTAACTATCATAGATGACGTTTCATCTTGCTTTGTATCTCAGAACATTGAGCGCAATTTTTTTTTTTTTTAGTGTTCACTTATCCGCATAAACTTATTCCGCATAGACTTATAAATCGCAGATCAAATAAATATAAAAAGATTAAAAAGTTGCACGATCACGCGAGGCACCAAGTTTATGTGAAAACTTTGTATTTTTCATGTCATCGTTTTTAAAAAAGAATTATCTTCAGAATTGCCTCATTATTTTTCTATATTCCACAGTTACTTAGCATTTACGTCCTTTTATAATAATATAAAGGACAATAAGAATTTTTTAAGGCCTCTTTTTAAATGGTATCATTAATATTTTTAAATTAAGATGATCTAGTTTTATTTATTATTTTGTTTTATTTTAAAAATTATTTCGAAAAAGTATGTTTTTCTATCACTAAAATTAAATCACATCTTGATTATATTTCATCGCAAAAATAGTCGTCTTTTGTTTTTAATCGCGTGTACTTGCGCTTCAAAATCTCGCACTCGCACAGCCTCTTTTTAAGAAAGTAATAACATATCCCATATATTTTCTTGCCCGGAGACCCGCGATAATAATTCATAATAAACGCGCGGTTAGTAGCTAGCGTATTATTATTCAGATGCGTACCACGTTGCACTCTGTCCCGCGTGATTAGTCTGGCGAAGATGATTAAACGAGGAGAAACTTCCTGCCGGCGAGAAAAAAGACATCTCGTAAATATTACGTCATGGGTGCGGGTTAAATTCCAGTTGGGGATCTCGTCGACGCGCGATGTAAGCGCGCGGGTTACATAAACTTATATATCCCGCGGCCGGGAATCGTCGACGTCAGTCAATCCAGGCTCGCACCTCGTTGCGAGCAGTTAATTACGGTGTATTTCCGTATGACGCGTAGAATTAAATGAACTGTCTAACGGTGCTTCGCCGTTGATTCGACGATCTCGCGCGTTCCGCCGCGCGACGCGGATTTCGTAAGCGGCGAGCAGCGGGATTGATGTTTCGGCGATTGCCGGATCCGTGTCGTGTATATGATCGAGAAAAGCAATAGCCACGCTGCTCGTTAATCCATTGGAAATCTCTATGCATCGTAACTCACATATGAAATATTTAAACTTTCACTTGATGTATAATTTGAGTAAACAGACGGTAAATCTTGGGATACATTTAATCATAGTTCCATTCAGGTCGCAGCATAGAAGAAAAGCTGTGTACGTGATATGTTATATTGCTCATTATAGATGCTGAAATTTACAATATATTAGATCTACGATTTTCATAAAGCGTGGAATTGTTTAAGAAATTATTTTTAAAAGTAAAATTAAACTGAGCTACTGCTCGTAAATAAAAAGGAATATTTATTATAATTTAATGTCAAGCTACTTATGTATAAATTATCCTACTTATGTATAAATTATTAATAAAACCAATTATCATTAATTTAACGATATAATAAATAATAATTTTGTTTTAATTCTAATAATTCCTTCTCTCTCTCTCTCTCTCTCTCTCTCTCTCTCTCTGTCTCTCTCTCCCTTCTTTTTTTGTATCTCGCAGTATGATCATTCGATCAACGCTTCATCAACATTTTTCCTTTCGATTATGCCTTCGAAGCACAGGGAACTCTAACTGTTTTTTAATAAAGATCCTTGTCATCGTTGCGCCCAAAGCAAAGTCGAATCGCTGAAGTCGTCCAGCGTCATCGCGCGGTGTACGCGCCGCTAATCGTCCGGCCATTGTCCGCGCGACAGGCGTGAATGAGTCGAAGGAGCGGCGAGCATTTTCAAAATATTTCTTTGTACTTGTGTCCACAGAGCCAGCGTGCAGCCATGCGACGTGCCATCCCGTGTGCTCGGAGATCGTCATAATGGGAATCGGAGTCGGTTACGGAGTGTAACTTAAGCGAGAGGCCACGAAGAAGACAGTTGTCGGCCATTACGAGGCACTCGAGCAGCTCGTCTGCATCATAAAGAACCGGTGTTATATAAACTGCAGAGCGCTTACTGTCTCGATCCGCCGACGTCAATCCACCTTCGTTTCTCATCCCGAAGTAGTTAATTACGGTGTATTATGCGTTATCCATTAGGTCGCTTGACTTTCAGCCGTGTATGGTATTAAGTCCACTAAAAGCGCGTTGTACCATTTCATTACGAAGGTCAGATAATACCCTTGTGATATGTATCATTATTCAATCTGACGCGATTTTCACGACACAAAAACGGAAGAGCACTTTAGGCAATTTTTTTTTTTTTTTTTTTTGTAATTTATGGATGGAAATTTTCTACGTTCCCACAAGTTAGAAACCCTCTGCGAAAATTCAAATATTTTGTTTAAAGTTATTTATAATCTTTACAGTTCCTTTAAATTTGTTTAATAGTGCCTCGAGAGTTCCATCAGGAAATATTCATTCAAATTAACTTTATGGAAGCTCGGAGAAGGTGTGTATTCTTTTTTATTCTATCTGTATTCATTTTTTACATGAACATAAAGTAATTACGGGCGGCATGCCGATCGGCAAGGAAATCGGCGATGCACACGCGCGTTTTCTGCAGGTGCACGTTGTAAGTTCGTTCGAATCGGGGCGCTCGGTTCACTTTCGACGATCGGCATTCCATAGATACCGATGACAATCGTCGGATCGACCGAGCCGGATACCGTCGGATTATAAATCATATGAGTGTTTTCGAATTAAATGCGCTCGGAATACCATAATTCGATTTTAGAGGCTGATATCGAGATTTGGTGGATCGTTCTCAGTGCCAGACTCACGTGCGGATTAAGATCACGACGATGGGAAAACTTTAAATCTTTACAGATTTGATTCTAGATGGCTTGGTAGAAATTTCACAATAGACTTTAATCAAGATTTTGATAAAAAAATTTAAATCCCGTTTGATCATTCAAATCCATCTCATTTTTATGGAATCGATACTATATAAGCAGCTATAAAAAGTTGAATTAATATAATACTTAAAAAATTCTGTGTTATAAAATAAATACATATTTCTTGTGTAAATAATCAAAAATTTTTATAAGTAGTCTTGCAGTACGGTTTTATGACGCTGATTACGACATTGAGATCTTACATTGAGATCTTGTATTAAGATCCCAGTTAAGTAAATACAGTTACACTTAACATATTTCAGATATTAACAATATTCACCGCGCATTGAAAATTTTATTTCATTCAAGCGAATACATTATATACGTTTTTGATTTGTGGGGTTCTATTGAAGCTAAAGCTCAGATCCACGGGAGGTTAAACTCCGGGCCTGATTGGCGTAAATGTAATATTAATCCGATGAAATATCTCGGTCGGCTCTCGGCCATCGCTTGAATTAACATAAGCCTTTATTTATTGACAAATTCGGGGCGACGCAACGATCTCTTCCGTGATAATCCGTGTGGCAGTTGTGCACCTGCACTCGACAATTTGTAATACATTAACTGTGAGAGACCAAGTTGGGCTCTTATGAGCGCCACGCATTTGCTATTGCACTTTGAAAAACAAACATTAAATTTAATCTAAAATAATAAAAAAATTTTTTCCTAAGACCAATTTATTAATCCATATCATATAGTCATTCTTAAATTTATCGTTTGCAATAATATACAAAAATTATCTTCAATTGATATAGCATTACAATAAACAAATATTTATTTATATAAAGCCATTTGTAAATTTTCCCAATTCATTTCAATAGATTTAGAATCTGTTTATTCTCGATAACTACCGTTTTATGATTGCAACAGTCTACGTTAAAACTTGATATATTTCGGTAATCAAATGTTCGAGATGCAAACATTCTCGTCGGCCTAATGCTATATCCCGCTAATCTCATCTTTCTTTGAGCTATCCACTCCCCCATCCTTTCTCTCAGTCAACGCTCGAGGGAGTTTTTCTCTCCTCGTTTTTTGGAAGGGATTTCTGGTTTGGACGGCCGTAGGAAGTATCGCGGCTGGGTGGTCCTCTCGGTGGCTGCATTGAGATGTCAGCGCCGAAGTAGCCTGCACTAAAACCCTCGTATGCGTGTGTTCTCCGAATGAAGAGAACCCCGCGGCCGTGTTATTCCGAGGTGAGATTTCGTTTTTGACGAACGAGCCGGGAACGTGCACAGTTTCACAAAAATCATAGATAAATCTCTGGACCGTCTTCGCGGAGGTGTAACCGAATTATTCTTCCGTTTCAACGTGCGAGCGATAACGCCTGAGCTGATAAAGAGGCGGTGACTAAAGAGCTTAAATTAGGAGACAAGCGCGGTAGGAATGCGACGAGATAGAGGAATGTGGAGCACCGGAGACGGCGACGGAGATATCCTGACGGAATGCGCACGCAATGGCAATGGTACACTTAGTCATAAAATTAACAGCCGTAAAGTTATTTCACATCGTACGTGTGCGGATAAATGGCTTGGCCGGAGCTTATTCATCCGCGGTATGAATCTATTGCATTCCGCGTTACCTCTGGAATATTAATGCTCGAAAAATTCGACGGCTTTCTATCTTCTAGCATTCCTCTCAGCTTTCCTGAGATCTATGTGTACTTAGGTCGCATTGAATATCCTCGTGCAGTTATGCAAATGGTAGCATTACGGAAATGTACGAATTTCCATGGAACGGCCAGCTCTATGATCTTTGGCGGACTATTCACCGGATGGCGCGCGGCCATTCGTATATATTTAGCATACATTTGCAAACAAATTGCCGGCTGTGTTTGCACGGCGATATTATCGCGGTGCGCCGCCTTAGCGGGCTTACGCTTGTGCAAAACGAAAAATTACGCGGGCGCGCGCGTCGTGGACTGTTACTTTCTTACGTCATGCCATTAGGCTCGCGTATAAAGTGGCTCCTCGCCGTTGAGTACGGAGCATATTATGCGATTTGACATGAACGTCTAATCGCAATGATGAGGCACACGACGTTAACAATTCGTAATGGCCAGGAATTACGTCGGCGGAGAGAGAGAGCCACGCTCGAATAGTCAATAGTCACTTGAAGCGCTTAATTTCCGCGCGCGACGCGGAGTTATGCAGGTGAGAGTGCATAACCATCGGCGAGGCAACAATCGGCCGTAACAACGATCCCTCAAGGAAGTAGCACTTAGCTAGGAGTGGCTGGGTCTTCAGCATCGCGTCTCTAGGATTGCGTTTTCGAACTGCGAGTTGCGAAGTTGCCAATTGCAAGCTATATTCTTTTATTTCCATCCAAAGTGGCTCGGTGGTTGCGGCATATAGCACACATTTCGCACAGTATTCGGTTATGAAACTTTCGTGAAAATATCTATTGAGAATTTAAGTATCGCCGCGTAATGTGCACTGGCTTTGCAAAGCGAAACCGTCTGCGAATGGGAATATCATGAGGCTAAATAATTTATTGGAGAATAAAGAAATTGTAATAACGCTTAAATTGGTCGCTATGCTAAAATAAAACCGAATGAACATTATAAAGCCCGCGGCTGTCACGACGGGTTATCCTAGGCTGCATATATGTAGCAATTTATTCGTCATTACGGCGAGTGTAAGAAATCGGTAATACTTTGGCTCGCTCCACGTTATACTCTTAATATTACATGTTATAACTCTCCCTTAGCCACACTGAATTAATCTTTCGTGATATTTCTTTCTTAAATTTAAATATTTACATCTTAGCTTATCTCCTTTAAATTTAACTCCACAATTATTTACATTATCTCATCAAATCTCTAAATTATTTTTAAATAGTTTATCTCTACATTTATTTCTAAATTTACTTAGGTATCTAATAATAATTTATTATTTAATATTTGTACTTTTTGTATTTTTACAATCAGTTTTCGTGACTTTTCTTTTTTAAATTTAAATATTTATTTACAAATTTAAAGTTTATTCTAAAACTTTATATTTACGTTACTTTTTCGAATCTTTGTGTAATTATTTTTGGAAAATTTATCTCTCGACACATAATAAATCTATGTATCTAACAATTTATTGTTTAACCTTCTGCATTTTTACATTAAGCAATTAAATATATCCTGATATTTTACATCCAATATATATATAGCACAAAAGCTTTCCTTTCGCTTCACATGTGACATAAACGCAACAGGGGCAAGTCTTCTATATTTAGTGCACGCTCCCTTTTAAAATGTCTCAACTGAAACACTCTTTGGATTTTATTTCCTCTTGCGTTTCGCGAATAAACGCCGCCGCCATGTACGCTATTTTCGCGACGGATCGCACGAGGCGCGTTCTCCACACGCGTCGGAAGTCCGTGTGGACTTTGACAAATGTGCTCCATGTTCGTCCCCGGCAGCGGCCTGCCCGTCTCGGAGACGGGGAATTCAGCTCGTAGGATTAACCCAATTCCATCTTCCCACGAGGAGCGGCGTGCTCCTCTTCTCGAGAGCCGAGCCGCGCCGAAATGCTCGAGGCAGCTCTCGATGCAGAAGCTATGATCGCCTTGCACGTGATACTCGCGTTACCCTTCCCGTTCTTGTTTCGTCTTCTGTCGGGAATAATAAGCGGGTACACTCGCCTCTTACCGGATAAGGAGGCTCCCGACAGTCATTAGAGCCGTCCTCCTACGGCTCCGTGATCCATCGCGGATGATAAGATAATGCACACCGCCGATGATTACGTGCGCGTCCAATTTCGTTTAATCGCGCCGACCACGCTTGAGCGTTACGTTAGAACAAGAATATCTCGACGCGCCGGCCGATATTAGATAATCGACTTAAATGACGTACTAATGTCGGTGCTTAGATAATACTTGAGCCGATACTTAAATTATCCGACGCGAATTTTAATATAGGGGCTTGAAACTTATTAACACAATCATTCATAATTTTAAATAATACTTAAATTAATTCTACATTAATTCTGAACTTTCTCTGTGATTGTTTATCAATTCCGAGATGTTACGGTATACATTTATATATAAAAATTTATAAAAATTCTAAAATCTGTCTTTACTTAGTAATACGCGATACGAAAAATTCAACGTAGCGTAATCCAAATAAAAAAAGATCGACAAGGACTTAGATTTCGGAAAGTTAGCAATTTTGAAATTTTTGCATTGTTACTTTTCATCTATTTTGCTTTCACTATTTTGCTTGTTTCGTTTTCGTTCCTCTCCTCGCAAGTACGTCTTTGTCAATATCGTAAATTGACTATTATATCAATATTCCCAATGAAATCGCCCGTATTTGCTGGACGCTCGTCGTGCGCGCGCTCGTTTCGAACTCAGCCAAGCTCAAGCCGGTCCAATGACGGATCGTCGACGCACGGGATCGGGATTAATTCCTACGAGAGACGGGCCCGTGCATCGGCATCAAAGTGCATACGCTGCACACACGCGGTACCCAGTGTGCCCAGCTGCAGCGCGCCTCGCGCATCGATCTCGCAATACGGATCGGCGGATTATAGGCGGTTGATCGAGGCCGCGCCTATAAGGCCCCCATACACGAGACGGGGCGCTCGTGACATTGCACTGTCTATGATAATACGACACGTAAACTCCATAATCCGCTCTATCAGCGTCCGATCTCCGCTCTCCGTGCGATCTCTCTCGCGAGATCCATCCGCGTGGGAGATCCACGACTTTTACGAGCTTTCGCCGACGTGTCCGTCTGGAATTTTGCGGTTTACATGAGAATCGCGACGAACGATCGCGTGGAAAACTTCCCTTTTCGCCAGAGAGATCTTTTTTTGTGAAAGCTATAACGCATATAAATGCGAAAAAAGTTATTTAACCCACTAGCAGTATATATAAATAAGACGTATCGTAGAAATCAACATCTGTTCTAATGAATATGATATAAATTTTAAATAATAATTTTGAATAACCAAGAGATTGCAAAATAGATATTTATTTATTATTGTGTCCTCGATTTTCTCTTCAAGTATTAAAAGTATATTAAGTCTCAATATAGAAATGTCAAATCTTTTAGAAGAATTAAATCGTGTTCAATGAGGTTACACACACACACATAAATTATAATGTCATTTATTTATTGGGTGTGAAATTGGTTCAACTATAATATTTTACACGAATTTGGCTGTAGCGCTTACCGATATTAAATTTAATATCGAATTTCTGCTCTGATCTCCGTGCGGACCACCATGCATACCTCCATAATTCTTTATTCACATACACCCGGTATACAATAGCATCTCAGCAACAAGCGTAGTAGCTTTAACACACCGTGACACCCTCGGGGTCCGAATGATTTCAATAATAATAGGGATTTCGGTATTAATACAGCGGCGCGTTCCTCATATCCTTTGATCCCTCGAGCATCCGGGTTCTCTGAAGAGCACCGGCGGAACCTCCGAATCTCTTTCGCAATATGACGAGAAGAAAAGCCGTCTTGCAATCGTGGGAAAGCATGTCTCGCACGAATAATAAATGCGCCACGACGACGCGACCGTGCGAGCATTTCTCCAATTAATTGCGTCGCTCTCGGAATTAAAGACCGGCACAAAATTTATTTGCCTTTTACTCGTTCGCGGGGAGAGAGAGAGCGGCCGAACTACGAGCGATACGAGTCTACGGTAACTCCGCGTATCGATTAATTGTGTATCGTTGCGCAATCGAAAGCGATCGAAGCCGTTACGTTATTCGGGTTACGGGCAACCCGCAGAAGCGTTATTGATTACGTTTCGCGCTCGCCGCGGTTTGCAGTTTATGAGCAACAGCCCGCGTGTTCTTCGTTTATTTACAGCGACCGTGACACGCATTAATTGCGAGAACGTAATTTAGATTCGTCCTTGCGGACGCTTACGTTACGACGTCCAGGTGCAGGTGGAGAACGGACGTGTGCTTGGTGTCAGTTTTGCGTAATGCGAAATTGGACGCTGTCGGCCTATTTGCGGGTTCCGGGCAAAAAGCGCGTGGTAGGAATTACGTTCACCACTACGAAGTTCGCATCAAAGCGATTGTTACCATACCACGGTCGTTGCTCGAGTGACTCACCATGTTTTCAGATCTAAAACTCGATTGCGTGGCGAAATGTAATTACCGATATTTAAATTATAAAGAAGATGAAGTATTGAAAATATCTAACAGTCTCATGAAACAAATTTATTTGCGTAAAAAGTTAATTAATATAATTAATTACACGCACAATTAAAACATTTTAGTGATGATTCTTTTTTCTGAAGAAACTTATATCGCGCGTGATGAAAGCGCTCTTCTATGAAAGTTGATTTATATGGCTTTTAATATCCGTTCAATTGATTAAATAGTAATATAAAATTGGATGGAAAATGTAGTAGGAACATATAAGACGATTCACGGCAAATGAGACGGCGGAAAAATTGTCGTAAAAAAAAAAAAAAAAAAAAAAAAAAAAAAAAAAGAACCGATAATTCGTCCCAATTGAAGCGACTGGTTAGACGCAATTATCGCGGGTGATACGTAGTATCCTCGCGTTACTTGATAGCGCAATTAACGTCGTCTAGCCGAAGCGTCGCGTGTGAAACACGCGCCGTTGAACGAGCGAGCGAACGGACGATTCGCATTAATCGTTAACTATCTCGTACGGCGTGGCGCAATGACGCTTTAAGCCGCTTGTAAAGGCCGTATAATGGTGACAGCCGTAAAGTTGCAGCCGCATCCAATTAATTTCCCTCCGCAGTCGAGAGAGCGCCGCGGAATAATCGTGTTCGTGGCGCGAGCCTGTCTCGTTCGCCCCGCGGAAATCCATGAAAATTAATTCGACGCCACGAAGGCGACGCGGATCTGCGACACGCGACCGGACGCGAGAGAAACCTCGTCCGAAGGATCTACAAGGTCTCTAGGTCTTGCTGTTCTGCTGTGGATCCCGTAGGAGTGCCAGTTACAAAGAGATATAAAACGTATCTGGCAGTGGATTCAGATTTCAGGATCTTAAGAGTCGTTCTGTAAACGTTGATTCAAATTATTCAAACTTTATCTGATTCTTCTTTTTTGATTTTTGTTAAAAGTGAAATTAGAAAGATATAAATCTTAGAATTAAACCTTTTTTTTTTTTATTTTTATGAAACGCGATTATATTAATTTTTTTTCGGTATTTTTTGATGTAAAGAAAAGAAAAGATTTGATATAGATCAAATTATTATTTATATCTTTGAAACTTACTATTGTTAACGAAATTAGAAATTTTTTAAAAATTTATTTATTATATTAGTTAAAAGTACAGTTTATGGAAGGTGCACTAATTGCAGGTGGCTAAAGATAACTAATTCTTGACCAGAAGAATTAATGAAGTAATTCAGACGATTTATTAACAGACGTTTTAATTTAACATCCAAATTATCTCTTGACATCGCTGCGTTATAATTGAGGTATAAAGAACTTGAAAACTTGTATCGCGCAGCTTGTTATAGAAACCGTGGGACTTCGCGATGCAGCGAGAAAATGCGGTTTAAGTCGGTCGAAGTCCGCGACGCTTCCTCATCGCCTGAGAGCAACTCGCAAGTATAACGGGTGGGATACAAAGTATGCACGTGGCCATGACGTGACAGGAGGTTCAACGAGGACACAATATTCCTCGCGACGTCCAATAACTCAAGCACTCGTTACAATGCGCTTCTAACAATTACAAATAACCTGCGGCGCGGAGGTTCGCACGGGACATGATCTACGATCGCGGATCGTTCACAAAGAATCCTCCATGTTACGATTTTTCATCAAGTTCTTCGACAAAGCAAAGAGTCGTCCTTGAGCGATCAAACCAAATTTTTTACAAAACGAGAAAATATATAAAAATAAAATTTTAAAAATATAAAAAAGCCTAATGTCCATAAAAATAATAGATAAATTTAATTATTCAAGCAGGATCTTTGATGATATAGAGAAGGAAAGGAATCGCTATCCGGACAATGACAGTATATATTTAAAAGATAATGTAAACGCACGCGCGCGCATTACCGTGCAAATATCGCATATATTGCTACAATCAATGAAGTATATGCGAAAAGAACAGCGTGCACTGCGAATATGGAGTCGGGCCGCAACCGGCCATTGCGGTTTGTGCAATGCAGGATGCACTAATATGGTTCCGCGAACCTCGATAGAAAGCGAGATACATACGTTATGAGACTGTATGTCGGTCCCTTTGCATACGCACCGTCATGGTAAAAATTCGCGTCAATTCCACGAAAACTTTTATTTCTTGATTGCGACATGTAACAACCCTTTCGGTCAGGGTTTACCGAAATTTAATTAAACGCGTTACTTTCCTCGTCCTAATTACACAATTAAGATCTAAAAGATTAAAAATTTTAAACTATTATTATATTTTAAAAATTATTTCTAATTTAAAATAAAATTATTAAAAACTTATTTAAATTATTTTCTCAAATTTAAATTAATTATCTTAAATTTAAACTATTTTCTCTAATTTGCATCTTATCAAAGAAATCTTTTAGAGAAGATATATTAATTGTAGAATAAAGTTCTTAGAAGGATGTTAATATTTTTCTGCGCATGTCGAAATTATGATTTTGTTTAAAATAAATATAAACAATGCTAGAGAGAGAATTAAAGAACATTTATTTGTTTTTTTTTTTAATTAAAAAAGAGATAATCCTTTTGAAAAAAATAGATAAAATTGTCCTGCATGTATGCATTCTTAAGAACAACAGAAGATAAGGAATGAAAAAGACTATTCTATATAGATCGAATGCATTCTTGTTTGGCAAGTAAAGGAAATTATACGAAAAGGTTTACTCAACCGTATCTGTTCGAATGGTTATCGCTCGACCTCAAGGCGCCTCAAAACCTGAAGCAAGCCGTAACTTAAGTGTTTTCTTAAAAAGTATCCACCTCGTCTTACTCCGATGTTCACGTCAAGATTGAAATTGGAGCCACTGACCGAGGGTGTTATTTTTTTCCGGAGAAGATCGAAGGATAAACATTGAATTCTTCCATCCAGACTTCAATTTCATATATTAAATAAAAATTTTTCTTATTTAGACAAGTGTTAAATCGCGCATAGATAAATCGATATCGATGTAACTTCATACTGCAGCAATAAGACTAATTTAAAAGTAAATAAATATCTATCGATTGTTGAAATGTTATTATAAATTTAATAATATTCTTTTAAAGTGCCCTAATTTAAAGTCCTAAATTATTCTAATTTTAAAGAATGCAGATAAATATACTGCACAAGAATTTCTAGATTTATAATAAAACAAGTTGAAAACTATCAAAGCATATACTTTCAAGAAACAATGTATTTAAATTACGATTTCTAAAACAGCTTTGCGCAACTTGATATTCGATAATTCCAAAACTTATCAAGATACTTATCGTTGCTTCTCCTTCATGAAAACGATAACGAGAAAGCAGAATGAAATTGTCGCGGATTAAAACAAATGACAAAGGATTAATTTTTATATTTTACAAAAAATGAATTAGGCGCCATATAAACTGATCGAGACTTTCATGTACGCTTCTTTCTCTTTTATGAAACCATAACGCTCGCTACGGATTCAGCACGTGATGTTTATGATCATTATAAGTGATTCCGCTCCCTTTAACTCTCCTCTCATTTCCTCCAAAGCGCCACAATACCTCCTTTGGTTTCTTCATCTTCTTCTCGATTATTCACATTTAGCTCGGCGGAATCGTAAATCGTAAAACCAGTTTAATGAACGGTGGACAACGACTCGTGAAATGCTCCGAAGATATTAAGGCTCATCCAAACGTGGCGATTGTAATTGGCGATTGTAATGGACGGAGGGAAGGGAAAGTCGAAAGTTCGTGGTGTCCTTAAACGGCACTCGCGGGCGTAATTATTGTTAATCACGAAAGCACAGAGATATATGATTAACTGCATTAAATCCGAGTGTCCTTAAATATTGTATTTACGTAAAAGCATGCGCGATATAGATATAGTAATATATCTATTTTAATGGTAACGATTATTACGGTTATTAAAATACTTACAACTATAATAGTTGTGCCATAATAATAAATTTATGATTTCCAAAATTATAGATAATATCAAACTGAACTTTATGTTACACGAGTAACAATAATCGATACTTTAATAGTATTATTTTCTCTTAAGGAATAGAATGTATATTTTTTGGTTGTATAATTCTATCCTTCAAGAGATTACCATTGATATTAATTCCCTCATGAATAATTATTGTGTAATTCTTCGATACATGATTTATTGCATTTTTTGCACATTATTACACCTCATGTACGTTTTCCTAAGATTTAGAATCACCAATTTGCATTGGCAAATTCATGTCTCGCTATTACCAACTACATTCTGTCGCGGCGCACTGAAGACCAAATACTTGCGAAGATCATCGACATCCCGGTGATTTACGGCGTGTCACGCGAGAGGTCGTCAGCCAAATTGTTTTACATTGATTTTCAGGTCGAGTGGCCGGTACGGCACCGCGGCCGCTGCCCACACGCGATGTCTCCGCAAACGCATTGTGGTTTCCAGGCGCTTATTTATGCACGGCCCGCCGTTTCCGCCCTTTCCGCTTGACGTTTAGGGCCGTTGACTCGCTTGACTTCGCCGTCGTATGGCGAAGTTGTTCCGCTGATGCTCCACCAATGCTGTTGCCACTTTCTCGATTCGCAGGCTTTTATCGCAAGCAGATCTTCGGGATGCTTGACTATACGATTGTATGAATTCTATTAATTTAAAAAGATCGTAGTCTATCCAAAAAAATTACATATGAATATGACAGATCTTATTTTACTTACGTAAAAAAATATGAGCAAGTACTTGTCAACCAAAAAATCAAATTTTATGTGTGTACGTGTATTGTGAAAAGTTTAAATTAATTTTAAAAGTACAATAAGAGAGGAAAACGAAAATGTGTGTAAAATAATACTTTGAAACTATGTTCTTCGTACAACGTTGCTTTACGTACGTTTTCCTTTTGGTCTCCACTATCAGTACAAGAAGAATGTCCCATTCATACTTTTACACGCCGTTTATGGACGCATTATATGTTATATCAGTCTTATCAGCACTTCTAAGCCGCCTACAATTTATGCACATGTACAGCTATCGGTCGGAGAGGAAAGATTGCGGCCGCAGAAACCGCTACTTGCAGCGCAACTATTGCGAATTTTAAGAACAGAGATTCTATAAACTATAAATAAAGAAGACCGAGATGATAATACTCCAAGCACAAAATATTTTAAAATAAATTTTCAGAATAAATTTTGCAGAAAATTTGTAATATGTACATTACATATTTTACATATGTGCATACGTATTTTTTAAATTGTAATTTTAAATTGTACATACTTATTAGGAATGGAAAAGCAATAAATCCGATGATTTTCTTTGTATTTATTTTTTTCTACATTGGCCAGTTCATCCGTGAGAATGAACGAGAGACGAATCTATTTCGTTCGCAACGAAACGTGCAAAGAGAAGACAAACGGTAACGGTAACGTTATCACTGCAAAATATCAATTTAACTATGTTTCAAGCGCTGCCAGAGGCGACGATACAGACACGCGCGCCGTTAATCCGCGAACATGCGCCGTTATTTTGCGAGAATTTGTCAAGCCCTCTCGCGCTCTCTCCGCGCTCACGACAGGCCGCGCGTCGCTAATTGGATGGCAAGATACGAAGCTACGTTTCACTAGGACGAATCCATTAATATTATCTTCGACAGATGGGCTCGCGCGCAAACCCGGTGGTCCGACGAGGGAGGATTTCTCGCATCGTCATTAATCACTAAAACAGGAACCGCGGGACTTGGGTCACTTAGAAAGCGCCTGGTTTCTCGCAAAGATATCGGCGCATCGTCGGCCTCGTGATTTTCATTCCACATAAATATAAATAACGGATACGATTTAAAAATAGTTCAAATATCAGTATTTTATAAATCACTAAGTGATAAACAAATAGTCTAGAAGTTATATGTTTGTAGTCGATGCCAAGAAAGTTGATGGCTTATAAAATAGCTTATCTCTTTATCTTTTTTTTTTGTAAAAAATTAAAACAGTTACATTACACAAGGTTTTTTTTAATTTATAAATTTAAGCAATATTAGCTTTATGTTTTAATAATTTTTTTTAAGGTATAGAGTACTTGATGCCTTTCTTTATTTTTACGTGAAATAATTGTAAATTTTGATAGAAACAGACATAAAATTAACAAATTCAAATTTAAATGAAAACATTAAAAAAATTTATTAAATAAAAAACGTCATAAAACTTAAAAAAAAATTATAATGCAATAAATTCTATATTTAAATTATGATATAGAATTTCAAGTCTAAACTATGTCTATTGCTACGAATTCGCTACGAGAATGCTAAAGTCTCTCATTAACAGTCACGCAATTTAATTCAAAATGTAAATAATTCTGTGCAATATCTGTATTGTTTTAATTAATTAATATTTTATTAATATTTAATCAATATTTTAATTAGTTTTAATTAAATTTTTTCATAATTGGCTAAGAAAATATAACTAATATATATCAATATTAAGTAAAGTTAACATCTTTTTATCTTTTTTGTAAAATATAAATATTAAATAATAAGAAATCATTGCGCAATATGTATAAAAAACAATATTAATACTGATTATTATATTATTATTATATATGCAATATATTAATATTAATTATATCGCAAAATTATTATACTATTATTATAAAACTTTATAGCTGTATATTTCTTTTAACACAAAGAAATCTGAGAGCGATTATCTCAGCCTTTTTCGTAGGACTGTCAAAGCTTCCTGTACACTACCGCCAATACATATTTTGAGCTTGGAACTGCTTAACTACATCCATTTTCTACTGCTGATAAAATCGCAATCAAGTGTATACACAATTCATGAATTAAGAATATTTAATTTATATAATCATAAAGTGTGTAAATAAGAAACTTATTTTACATAATGTTTTTTAACAAATATTTAAAACACAAAAAAATGACAGTTTTACAGTTACATTTTGTCTATAAATTAATGAAAATATTATTAAAAACATAATTTGCATGTGCCATGTATTTTTAGTGCTAAATATCTTTTAAATCATATTGTCAGAAACATCTGTATTACACATACTATTCAAAAGATATAAAAGAAACAGGAGAAAAAAATACAATTTAATTTAATACATACTATATTTAATTTATTAAAACTTACAATATAAGTTCTACATTAAATTGTGCTTTATTCGTAAAAATTATTTATGTACACATAAAGCTAACAAATTTTGTAAAAAGATTATCTAAAAAAATTAGATTATTTTTAACAAAAAATATTGTACTTAAATACATAAATGTTAAAATTTTATAAAAACCTATAATTATTTTTAATGTACATTATTTGATTGAATAAATAGAAAATAATTTTAAAATTGTCTAAAACAAAGTGTACATAAAATAATATTAATAGAGCAAAAAAATTTATACATGTTAATTATATAACTAAAATTTATACAATTTCAATAATATTTTGAAAATAAATAATATCAGACTGGTTTTTAATAATAAACTGTATAATTATTTATCGTGAACTAAAAATGCATGTCAGATTTTTCTAATTTTAATTTCGCTAATAAGTGATTCATTAATTTTCATAAAATAATGAATCAATTCTTTTTCTCAAACAATACAAATTAATATTATGAAGTATAATGAATGAAGATAAATTCATTCATTTATTTTACTATCTTATCATTTTTTTTCTAATTTAGAAGAAAATATATCCTTTGAAGAGTACTCTTTAAATGGTTTTAAAAGAGGATATAAAACTTGATTATCTTTAAATGACATGATATCGTCAATTTTCTTAATTTTTTTATCAATCGGTGAATCGGCAATCTTCTCTGTTGTGTAAATTGAATCCTTTTCTGTTAATATTATCGTAGGTGGTATCACATGTATTGATAATTTAGGAGCTTTATTAAGTACATTTTCCTAAAATATTGTATAAATGTATTAATTATTCTTCAACATTCATAAAAATATAATTTCTTCATAAAAATAATTTCTTTCAAAAAAGTTATATTATATCTTCTATAAAAAAATTATATTCTATATTTTTCATTTATTCTTTCATAATAAAATGTCTTTTTTCTTTAATTATATATTTTGCATGTAAAACGAAATATAAAGCATGAAATGATCTTACCTTATAGAAATTAAGTAATTGCTGCTGCGTTATCGTTTTTAAGTAAGATATTTCGATATTTTCTCGATCAAAGTTATATTGTTGGATTTTAATCTCACTCCAATATACATTGCATTGGGCATTCAATGTTTTTGGTTTCTCCAAACGTAATACAGCCACAGCTTTCTTGTATTTCTCGAATTGCTCTTCAGGCATGGTAGCTATATAGTCCTAAAATGTTATAGTGATGTTAATGATATATTCCAATAGAAATATAATTGTATAATATTATATAGACTAATATTAATTTAATAAAGACATAGAACATGTAGTAAATAAAAAAAAAGGAAAAGTCCTTACATTTTGGTTAACACATATTATGTATATTAACATCTTATTATATAATAATATCTATTATCTGTTAATATCTTATTATTGTTATTACTATCTTAGTTAATATCTTATTATTGTTATTATTATATAAATAATTATTACTTACCAACATGGAATTCATAAACGAATTAATCCTCCTTTCGACATATTGTGGATGCTTGTCACCTTCAACTACAATTTGCAAACCTTGCGTACTAGTTGTTTTATGAACGTCACTATATGCCGTATAAGCTAATTGTTCCTTTGTTCTTAGAATATGGGAGCAAGGCTCAGAAATAATTTTTTCCAAGAGTTCTAAGAGCATATTTGACTCTGTTGATTGTACACCAATCTGATAATATATCATTGTACAAGACTTTTTATGTAACTTATTTTCCGCTTCAAATAGAAAATGATAATCTATAATAAACATTATTATATAATATTATGTATTGTACAATATAAACAATATTAACTTATTGGAATGGGAAGACAGGGAAAACATTTAATTTTTAAAACAAAATCTTCATTAATTAGATAAAAATTAGGCCTTTTTCATATATAAATATAAAATATAAATATACAAATTAGTGGAAGTGAGAAATTCATATTAAAATTATGTCTTTTTATGTTAATTAATATTTTTTACATTAATGTTCAAATTTGTTATAAATGGGATTATGTTGCATATACTTACTATCTTCTAGTTTAATTTCACGCTTTAATTCTAAATGCTGTTGGAAGAAAGGTACTTCGTGAGACATCTTATTTATCTTAGATTTAATTAATATACCTATATCTATAGCTTCTAGCATAGTCACATTACCATATATTAAGCTTTCCACATGAACTTTACTAAGTAGCTGTGATATAAACCGTTGGAGTCTCTCGGGAGTTAAATCTAATATATTAAGATGTTTCTTAAGAATTAATTAAAAAAAGTTGCTAGTCATTTTGCTAAAGTTAAAATTTTTGAAAAGGAAAATAATTTTTAAAGAAACAAATAAAAAGAGTACACAAGTTGTATTCTATACTTACAAGCAGTTAATTTTAATAATTCATCTTTGAGCCAAGTTTGCTCTGTTGTCAATAAAACGTGAAGATAGTAATATGACTGGTCAAGAGGCTCCTCAACAGCAAAATTTATCAAATTTCCAATATACTGTAAATTATTAATAATTTTGTATAAAAATGCTGCATTTTCATTAAATTAAAAAACTGATTATACATTTTTTATTATACATACATTTTCCTTCAGAGTTTCAAATCTTATTGGATCAACTTTAAAATTTATCATTTGATCCATAATCTTTTCGAGCAATACACGTTGATTACTATCGTAACCATCTATATAAAGCTAGAAAAAGATTTAATTTTTCTCTTAAATTATAATTTTTTTTCCTTTTTATAAATTTGTTAAATATTATTATATATAAATAAAATTAAATATATTTATAAAGAACAAGTTACAAATTAAATTTTATTTGTTGATTTTTGAATAAATAATATTTTATGCTAATATAAAATAGCATTTATTTTAGATAATTTTAGTAATAAATTAAATAATAATTGTTCAAATAGTATTCAATGTTATTTAAATGATATTTTTAGATCATTGATGTTGTATACATGTACTCACTTTTATTCCATATTTAGTATTACGAAAATTCCACTGCAAACCAGCTAAATTAGCATCATGTGTTTCTTCATTTAGAGAATCGCGAAATAGATCGATAAATATATCAGTAAAATTGGTACTAACAGGATCCATATAAGCAAATGGACTATAAATTAAAAACAAAATAAATCTTGTACAATTATGATAAAAATACATTTTTTTTATTAGAAAAAGGTTATAGTATTATCTGTATTCAAGATATCTTTAATTAACAATATTTAAAGATACATGATGTCGATTTCATTTTTCTAATAATATGATTTCAAAGATAATACATTTATATTCATATATTACAAGTTTAATTATTTTATTGTTAAAACTTGTACAACTTGGCAAAATAGGATTTTATCTTATCACAATAATTTATCTTATCACAAACCTTGAAGAACTGAAAGATATTTTAATGATTTATATAATAAATCATACATTTGGTTAAAAAAATAATGTACCTCTTACCATCATTTTTATTGCATACCTGACGAAATTAAAGATCATCTTCGCTTTTGGTACAAGAAATTCGTTATCTTTTTTATACCAAAGCTTTATAAACGCATTATCTTCCAAAATAATAGGAAACGGTTCGATCTATAAAATTTAAATTATTAGTGTACGTAATGATTGTGGAAATAAAACTACAAGCTAAAATTAAAATCGATGATGCAATCGACAGAAATTCAAAAATAAAATCCAGGTTTTGTACCACTTCTCTCTTCAATAATCTTGGAATATTTTTGCTGTACACGAATTTTAAGTAAATATATGTACTTAAGTATTAATTTATACAAATTAAAAAAGCTATTATGATACAGAAGAGAGAAATGGTACAAAAGCTGGATTTTACTTTTGAACTTCTACCAATCGACAGTTATATCATCGATTTTATCTTGTAGTTTTATATATATATATATATATATATATATATATCAATATTATATTGTAGCAAACATCGTGAGTAACATAGTGTAGGCTTTACAAAGATTTTATATTAAATATTTTTAAATAGTACTTAAGAATTAATATTGAAGAACACAATAATTTTAATTACATTAGTTTCAGATTTAATATCGAATTTAGTCGCTATAAATTCATTCTTGGAAGGCAATTTCAAGTCCGAGTTATAGCCAGCGTTATTCCACATATCCATTGCTTCCTTGGATATCTTCTCTTTCTTGTAATTAGTACCGTACCATCTTTCGGTATCTTTTGCTATATTTTCGTATGCTTTCGCGGCAATGTGAATTCTGATCTTTTCCGGTGTCAAATATTTTATTACTTCTCTAATCAAATCCGGTTGCCATTCGGTAATAGTATTTTCTGCACACAAAACTTCTTTCATGGGATACGCATGCAGACTTCTAGCTATAAAATATACGTAACGAAAAAGAAAACCCTTCTCCTTAAAACGAAAATTCATATTCCTAACGTCTCTATATTCCTGTAAATATAAAATCATATTGCTTCGTGTATAATATATAATTTTAAATTATAGAAGGTCCAATAAATTGTGGTACCACGATCTGCCAGACATTCTATATACAATTACGTTATTTTATTTTATCAATTACATTATAGATCCGTTCGACTGGGCCATTCAATTTGAGCATATTGATATACTGAAATATCATTTGAACAATGTCTTCAATATGCTCAATACCTTGCTCGGTTAAATCAGCAGAAATAGAAAAAAACCTGATGCCTTTGGCTTCCTTACGGTGTTCAGCTTTCAAAAAGTTACACCAATACTTGGCTTTCAAAGCTGACAATAACGAACCTTCTTTTTCGCTTCCAAGCAAATAAGAAACGTAATATGCGGGCTATATTAAAAAGTAAATAGTAAATATAAGCGTCAAATAAAATATACAAGTACTGTATTATAATTATTATAGTTTGTTTGATGCTTATACTTATTTCCATTATTTCCATATTATATATACACATATATAATAATATGCGTAAATATAATGTATAATATTATCATACACGATATATAAAATTATTTAAAAAAGCTCGCGCGCGCGCGTGTGTGTTTGTATGTGTATATAAAAATAAAAGAAATTACCGATGATCTGTAATAGTTCTGTAAATCAGGCAAAGGAAACCACACGACTAAGAGACTTATATTCTTTATCGGAACAATGTACCATATTGTGCCAAAGTGCTCATCTTTGAATGGATGTTCAGTCGACACTGGAGATCCAATTTCATTGTTTCGTATTTCACAAAAGAGATTTACTACCATGTTTTCGAGTTTATCTAGACTCTCTAAACATAAAATTTATTTGTTAATATGTAATAAATATCAGAAATATATAAAAAAATTACAATTTGTTCATGAAAAAAGGATTAGTTTTATTTAAAAGTCAAAACAAAAATATCTATACGTATTATCTTATATAATTTGAGATATTTAAATTTTTTAAAAATAAGTCAATTTCTTTTTCTTATTTCAAATAAACGTGAAAATTTTGTAGATATTTTCAAAAGCAAGACTTTAGCAATTTATACAAATATTTTTCTTCTTAAATCTTTTTTTAAAATGGGACAATGTATAGATATTAAATAATAAAAGATAAAAATGTATAACTTATAAAGAGATGTTCCTTTGCTCAATTTATATGTATATACCACAAACTTAAATATCTTTAAACAAGAAAGAATATTTTAAAAGAATATTCTATTCATGAACAGATTTTTGTATATCATTCTCATACCTTTGCCAAGAACACACAGTGACATCATATTAGCAGAATAATATTTCTCATAAAACTCAAGTAGTCTATCTCGAACATTAATGCCCTTTTGTTTCGGTATTGTATCTAATGTTTGTCTATTGCCTATGCCGAATTTTGAAAACGGATGATCGGCGCTCGCAGACGATCTGTTCAACTGCTTAAATCGCCAAGTATCATTTCTTAAATTTTTCTCATATTCTAAATTTATGATGTTTATCACGCTTTCGATCATGGTTTCCCCGAAGAGAGGTGCTATGAAAAACTGCGCAAATCGATCTAAAGCATCTTCCAACTTTTCTGGTGTTATGTCGAAGAAGTAACTGGTGTGATCTGTGTCTATCATGGCATTGGACTTGCCGCCGTTTTGCGACAAGTACTTAGCGTAATCATTTTCTTGAGGATATTTCTTCGTTCCCAAGGATAACATATGTTCGCAAACGTGCGCTAACCCAGGCAAATCATCGGGATCGCACATATGACCTGTAATATATTTTGTTTCTAATGTAATCTAATTCATCATGAAAGCGATAATTTTATAATTGTTAGTAAAAATATATAAATTCTTTATTGATATTGATTATTATCTATCTAAGATAAAATATAATTAACAGAACATAAAATCAGAATATAAAATCTCAAAACATGGAACTTATAGAAAATAGAAATACAAAATTTTTTAATGTAAAATAAAGTTAATATATTAAAGAATTTTAAATATATAAGGACTAAAAAGTATTTCTATATGATTTGCGTCATGCTATCTACATATAATATATATAAGATGAATAATTTTAAAGTTTTCTTCTATGATAATTTTTATAAATGTCATAGGTAAAATAAAAAATATAATTACCAATATTAACATCCATTGTAACAGCGCTTCTATCAGTTGTTGGATCGCTGATTAAAAGTACTTTCATTTTATTAGAGAGTAATAATCCCCTGTATAATCGATCGTCATTTTGTGATTTTATTATATCATCGTATCGTTTTTCCACACATTTATCAGTTGACATGGTCGTTGAAGTTTTGAATTCGGGAACTTTATTTCTAAATATAATAAAGAAAAACAAAAAGACTTTAAAGTAAATAGACGTGACTTTACTGATCAATTATGTTTATAAATATATATGTTTATAAATAATAATAAAAGATATTTAAATTAATACAAAACTGTAACTTATAAAAAAATTATTTGTCTAATAATCTCATCTCAAAACATTTGTTTGTTAGTATAAAATACATGAAATGTTATAATGTTATGTAAAAAATATTTAATAGTAAATAAAATGTTGAACAAAGATATTTAGATATTAGAAGAAATATTAATAATATGAAAATAACTAAATATAAAGAAAAAAATATTAACTTCATTTGCTTTAATCGAATAGAATATCAAAATGTATATAAATATATAATAAATAATTCAATTATTAACGTTTATAAAAATTCATTGTTGCAACAGAAATGTTTCGATCTTTAATATTGTCATCTTTAATAACAGTAAAGACGAGACAGTTTAATTTATTTTTAAATAGAGATAAATTAAATAAAACGTTATTCCTGATACATATAAGACATGTCAAAGTTGGTTAATAGAAAATTCGAGGCGCCTAACAATTATCTAACATATAAAACAGATAAATGAGAAGAGAGTAACAATACCTCATTTTAATTCGAAAATGATGAATTCGACGAATATGGTAGGCCTTGTCAGGTGCACATAGGTTCAAGTAAGCGGATGATGGCAAGTGGTGTGCTCACGTCTGCAGAGAAACATGAAAAGTAGACTGTGCGAATATGTGCGACATTGGCTTTTAATATGACATGTAGAAGGTGAACTTATAAAGTCGAAGGAAAACATGAAAAAAATTAGGTATATATATATATATATATATATATATATATATATATATATATATACACACACACACATACGATTGTATTGACGAGAAGCGATCGACAAGGCTTGAAGTTATAAGCGCGAACTCACCTTTACTCTTCAATATTTTTGAAGGATACAAAATTTAAATTCAAACGAGGATGCGTTAAGACCAAAATTACATTTTAATAAATCAAGAAAAAATAAAAATGTTGCCATATTTTTTGCAATGATTAAATTTTGTTGGCTAGATTTATTAAAATTTAAAACACAAAATTTACTTTTGATATATTTATATTAATTAAATAATTTCTTTTAGAAAAATTTGCAAACACATTAAAAATTATTTATTCAAAGCATTTAGTACAATTTATCTTGATAAAATTGAAATAGTATAATACAATGGATAGATGTGATAATTACGGGAGATAATTATTTTCTTAATAATGATCAATCTAATCCATATACCTCACATTGCGCTTAAAATTCTTACTGGCTTGTAATGAAGTGAACAACGACTTGAACTGTAATTTTCATGCTATTTTGTAAGCATATATATGTAGCGACAATTAATTATTATGACAATCGTTTATTCGTAACACAGATAAGATATATGAGACACATCTATTTCAGACAAATCATAGCAAATCTATTAAACAAAGAAGTAGATGTACGATATAATAATTTACATAATTACTTAAATTTAATTATTTAAAACAAAAGATATATTTAAAACGTAATAATTATAGTATTCAATGTTCAGTTATAAAAAGACACCTTGTAGCGTCTCGTGTCAGTGTTAGATATTATTTGGATTATTATCGAATATTTCGTCGTAGCCACATTGTATTAATGGTGTCGCCTTAAGCATTCTTTATGCGGCGTGTCTGCGCACGCGCATCGTACGTACGGCGAGTCGTGTCCCGCCGTCCCGCGTGCTACCATTCATCGACCGCCATTCATACAGGCAGGTAGCAGTGCGCGTCGCTCCGCGTTTCTTTGCATTTTTTCAATGCTCGATAATACCAAACCTTGCTGTATTCATAATATAACACTACGAATATAACACTACGAATATAACACTGTATTCATAATATAACACTACGAATATAACACTAAATGCTTATTAATGATTGATTCGCAAGTGTATCGAAACGATGCCTTTCTAATAAAGTATCATACATATCTCGCGCGATTTATTTCTTTGAAGTTTATAACTTTTTGTAAATGACTCCGATGGGTACGATACGGCCTTGACGTGGCGGAGGGGTTGAGTATTCCGAGGGGTTTCGTATCCCAAAGACAAAATACCCGTTGCATCGTTATATAACTTTAATATTAATGTTAGATGTAATGTTTAATATTAATGTTATTAATAATGTATTAATATAGCATAACCACAAGTTGTCAATTATATTACTTAATGTTATCGAAAGATATTGTAACGTGGAAATTAAATTTTCTTTGTAATATTGTTGAATATTTCGTCGTAGTGAAATTGTTATAGCCGTGAGTTGTCTTACGCCTTATACAATAAAAATCATAGTATAAAAGCCTAATATAACTGAAATCTGCCAGTAAAACTGTGGTAAGTAATTAATATAACATATTTTTGCCAAGTGTTATACTGCTATGAATATTCGCAATTGTGTACAAAATTGTTAATTATTGTAAGTAACAAGTGTCATAATATTCGATTTGCTTTTTATACTTTAAAAGAGAATATATCATGCTGCAACATAAAATTATATTTATTAAAAATATAATTCTATCTTCTAATCTATAATGAATATAATATTAATTATGACATTTTATTTTAATATTGTTGTTTTACATTTACTTTGTTAAACGAAATACTCTCTTTTTCACATGCGTGTGTAAATATATATAGCGTGTAGAAATATATAAATATATGTGTATATATACATATTCGTATAAATATGATAAATGTACATATTATATTAATCAGTACTATAACTAGCGTGCAGGGAGCTTTGATGATCTCACGAAAAATCTTACATAAATAACATGCTTTCTATATAGAAAGAAAGGAAAATAATAAAATAATGTACGGAATTATGTAATAAAAGATAATAATGGAATATTTATTTATAAAATTTGCTATATAATATAGCTTATACAATTTGCTTATATAATATAGCATATATAATTTGATTGTATATAAATTGTAAATATAAATAAATGCTTACTTCTATATCAAATAATGATTTATACATATATAGACTAATGCTGTAGAAAAAATAGTTTGTAGAAAAATTGTAAAATCTCTATAAAATGGTGAGAATAACGATGGAGCCATATAAAGGGACCTAATGCGAATTCTCAACTAACATGATATATATTACTATTATTATTTTGATTTCATTGTTCAACGAGATTCTAAGTTTATTATGGCGATCTGGACGGATATTTTAAAAGGCCTCTCTCAGTCTTTCCCATTATAAAAGTCTAACTTTGTCATCAATTATTTTATACATTATTAAAATGCTCTAAGAAAGGCGCTACACATATAAGATAATCAATTTCATATAAACATAAGAAATATAAAATTAGATTTCGTTTGATGCAATCTAAAATCTCTTTTTTTTAAACTTTACAAGTCTTTCTTAAAAATAAATATAATTAAATATATATTGTAAAAATACACATCATAAAAATCTTTAAGGATGATTACGAATTCCGAAAATACGCAAACGATATATGAATTCCATCCATATAAGAAACAAATTTTGTCTTCTTAGACATCCGTTGAAACTTTTCGATTTTATATAATAAAAGGACTGGAGAATTATGTGTTACCGTTAAATGATTTACGCATTCTTACTTAGAGTTTTATGAGTAAATGGAAATAGAGATTCTCTCTCTCTAATGTACTTTGGTGACAATAGATGTATACGTATTGCTTCCGTACATTGTGCTTTTCTTTAAGGCTTCTCTTTAAGGCCATAAAAGTTCTATGTTTGGAGACTGCAGTTTTGCAAGTATTCTGTACATTGATAAAACAACTATCCAACAGTATATCTGCAAAAAAAAAAAAAAAGAACGCAAAGGATATGAAGACCAAAAATAGCTTTGATAATCCGAATAGTTTATAAACAAAGTACACTTACGTTGTAAGACATCCAAAGCCAATTACATAATGTCGCGAATACAGAGTCCAACTGGAATAAAAACATGACATAAAAAAATGATATGATTACAAGTGTTGAATGATAAACAAGTCATCGTTAAAATAAAAAAAGAGAACTCACATAAATATAATAACCGCCTAAGAGCCACAATCCGAAGATTAATTGAAATAGGCAAACGATGAACCATCCAACAAGCCATGGCAATAACCACCCACGTACACCTTCTTTTACACCGTAAATCATTATGAAAGCGCAAATTATCAACAGAAGTAGATAAGTAATGAGGATGCCTCCGACAACTTGCATAGCTAAAAATTATATATATTTTGTATTTTTTTACACAAAGTTTGAACTTTATTGAAAATTGTTTAATTCACATAATTCCTTATCATCGAAAAATTCACTAAATGACTTGAATGCATCAATACATAGTTCCGTAAATATGCCAATAAATTTTAAAGATTTGTTTTGTTTGATTATATGTATTAAACCATCTTCAGTAAAGTTCAAACTCTCTTTTTAATTCAATTCTCTTTTTGTTTTATGCAAAATTTTATGTTAAATCCTTAATAAGAATATTTTGCGAATAGCAAAAGCAAAAAAAAAGATTATTTAAGCAAAACAATGAGTTCTTATAAACTTCTTAAGAATTTCTTTTCTTTCTTGTAAATGTTTGATTTCCTTTTTAATTGACGTGGAATTTGCGATTATTTTTGTTATCGCTTATGACGTGTTTTTTAATAATAATAATTAATGATTAAACATTGCTCAAGTTTGCGTTAGCGAAAGTACAATTTTGAAACTCTTCGTAATAATAAATTATATATAATTTTAACTTCTCAAAAGTTTTCAACTTTCTTCGAAATATTATTATTACATACTTAAATTAATTTTATACTTACATCCTCTCACATCAGCTTCAAACAATGGATTATATATTTGCGTGGAATCGCCACCAGTTAGTTGATAGGATATTAGCGTAATTAGCACTATACTAATTGCCTAAAAAAAATTAGATATTGATTTAGGTTTTTATGATATGATATAAGTGCAGTAAATTTTAAAACATTAAAATTATATTTTATTAGATTTTAACATTATTTCTAAGTTTATAACTTTTTAGTCAATTGAAAGACGCTTACCACTGTGTAAAACGCTATGGCGTTGCAACCAGTCTTGATACTATTCGACCAGATGCATGGCGACCAACAAGATTCCACGATCGGCATTGTTTACACTGAAATTAGAATTCGGAATTAAAAAACATAAAATATTCTCAAATTTCACCGGCTGCGATTATATTATCGAGCGGCTGTCACAAAACTTGGGCGTCGACAAGCATCAGAGTTACCAACGTAAATACGACGCATTGACGAAATTACGTTTGTAGAATCATTATAAAAATTAAAACAAAATTATATTGATGCATAAAATTAATTCAAAACCCAGACAAATATAAGTTAATATTTACTTACAATACTTTCGAATGTCTATTTTAAAGATACATCAGAAGTGAGCTAATAGTTGACAGTATTGCAAGTCCATGCTACAAGAAGCGGAGTAATCAATTGAGATGCGCACATTGAATTTTGTCTACGTAAAATGATCAAACACTATATAAGAAAACTAAAACATATTAATAATTTTTAAACAAAACACGAAATTTTTTTCTCAATACGATATTGATGCTAAAACTTGGGATACTGAAGATCACACGTTCTTCATTGCCATGGCACACGATGTAACAATATATCAATCTATGTACACCAGCACTAAGTCATTTTCAAAAATTGTTTTTTTCTCGATCATACTTACGTTTTCTGCGAGATAAATGTGGAAAAAGTGAACTTAATTGAATTTCTTCCACAATCGTGAACTGCCGCCACGATCACCAAGATTCGAATGCTTGAATCGTTCCGGAATAACAGCAGAACTGGCAAACAGTGCCATACACGCGTCGGTAGACCTACAGTTAATGGCGGCGAGTCATCATTAAGAATCCCCTCCACTTTCCAAGCAGGTTATGATGCCGGCTGCTCCCTTTTCTCAAAGTCTATGTCGAGCTACCAATACTCCAAACAGTTGGCTAAGGATATCATGCATAATGTGTCATGGCTGCAACTATATCTATATAACTAAGGAAGTCATTTAACTAAGGAAAATATTTAGAATTTCAAAAAAATTATTTTAAAGAAGCACACTTATTTATTTCTTTCTCTTTTTTATTTAATAGAAAGTACATTCAACATGTTAACGTAGAAATTTAATGTATCGTTAGTTAAATATACAAAGATGATTGTAGCAAATTTTATTTTTTATGAATAAAAGTCAACTCTAGCTTTCCTTTATTAATTTCTTCTTTATCAGTTTAATAAATTTAGCGATACAACAAATAAATTGAATCAGTCCGCCAGTTAGTGACACAGTGCAGCTGATATCAAATATAACCAGAGATCGCTATGTAGTATCTTTAAGGCGCCAGGTTTAAAAATACGTGTTCATCAGTTTAAACTTATTTATATCAACTTATTTCTGATATATGATTATATTTATAGTATTTATAGATTTATAGTATTATATTTATTTATCAGTGTGATATCATCAAAGTGTAATAAATTTTTGAAAATCGGGAAATGTAAATGGATACGTAAAAATGCAATTATAGCTTTCTATGTAAAAGTTATTTTTTTATATTGACAATATATCAAACTTGAACAATATTTAACAAAAGAGTGCAATATCTGCTATATAAAATAATTTAATCCTTATGAAGGTTAATGCTGATTTATCAATTTATCTAACAAGCAGGTACGACGAACTCAATGTAATAATGCTATCGCAATCATTATTTACACAGCGATTTACTATCTATTAATATCACAGTGCAAGGTCAATCAGGATAGAAATAGAATTGGCCACACTTATATCTCCTATTAAGCTATACGTTTGAAGGGTAGCGCAAACGTTACTTTGTAATTCATTGCGTACTTCAAAGATCATGAAACCTGTTGGGCAAGTAATAATTTGCATGATTCTTGCATTGTAGAATCTATTTTAATAATTTCTTTTGCCAATGAAATAGAAATAGCAAGATTAAAGTTATATATATTTATAAAAATTAAATAGAAAGAAAATATTGATTGTTTCATTGTAAAGATTTATAGATGTATACATATGTGTATTTATAAATGATATACATATATATATTTATAATCAATTTCTTTCCTTTTTATTTAATTTACTTAATAGATTATTTTTATTCTAAATTCTTCTTCTAAATTTATTCTTTTATTCTTTCTTCTCTTTTATATCTAAATAATTTATTTAATATATACAGTTATAAGCAATATACAGTTTTCTAATAAACAAATTTCATTATTATTCATAATAATTTTGTAATAGTTTCATCACTATGTCGTTTTTATTAGCAAGTCATATTAACGTTATTGGTGATTAATCCGCGGAAAATGTAGTGCAATGGTTTCGTATTACTCGGCCGCGGTTTCTGCGGTAGGTCGCCATTTTGGTACCGCAAAGGGAAACAGAAACCGGGTAGACTCAGTAATCAGCGATAATTCGATTACCAAAAAAAAAAAAAAAATGTGGGCGATATGAGAAGTAATATACGTATTTTACCGTTTTACGCTTTCACAAAAGACGGTGTAACTCAATCAAAATAAAATAAGTAATATTAAAGAATAAAGTAATATTAAATAAGTAATATTTTTTACTTTAATAAGTAATATTAAAGAAAAACAGCATTATCGAAAGGTCAAGAAAATCAGTAAAAATTCTGGACAGATACGTTCAAATATTTGCTTTTGTAATCGATGTGCGCGGAGACCAGAATGGTTTGTTGATTGGCCGTCATTGTCGGCCAGCCATGAGAAATTTCACGGGGCTCTATGAAATGATAAAATCTATTCACTCCAGGGAGGACAGTGCCTACATGCGTCTATAAATCCTCACTGTCATTGGGCGCAACAACGAAGAACGTAATGGATCCAGACGTTCCTCGAGATAGCGGTGCTCTAAGACGCCATAGATCATCAACAAGCAGGATTAACGTCATCGGGATTAGCAATATTAGGTGCAAAATATTTCCAGCCGGAAACGCCAGGACAGATAATTCGAAAAACAAGAACTGATTAAATGAAATAATAATGAGAAAATGGAATATGGTTGAACCGTTATTATTAACACCGTGTAGACATTTCTTGAAGAGAATGAAGAAAATAATTTTTTTTTTGAAGATATGAATTATCTACACTCATAAAATCCTACATTCCATTTTACTCTAGATATCTGGGGTTCTAAGTCAATTCTTGTTTTTTATCAAATAAGTTTCTTCCGAATAAAGCAGCACGTTATTCATGAATTTGTACACTGATGATACATAAGTTTAAGCTTCTTAGTAATCCTATCATTAGAAAATCGGCAGCTTTCAAACGCGAAGCAAGAGACATATCTTGTAGTTTCCTGCTGATGTCGACTGATGAAGAAGCTATAAATACACGTGTGTGTGTATTATACGTGCACGTTGATACGGATACCCCCAGTATCTTCATTCTTCTGTAACATTTTCTCACCCGCTCCCATATCGGCTTCCTCCCGATAGCTTCTTCAGCATCCGCTGGACCACTGTAAACTGCCTCTCAATTTAGGCGTCCAACTCGAAGCACCACGCCAGCTGCACACTTGCGCAGCATTGTCAACGTTGCCATCTTGTCGAGAAGGTACTTCAACGGTGTCAATGATTGGAACCAAGACAACTGTGGCCTGGCAACGTCGCGGAATCTTCACCAACACCCGGCACGTGGTTCTTCTCTCATGCCTTGATCAAATTGAGCAAATCGGAGTAATCAGTGAACTCAGCAGTCACTCCGTCGTCCCGCCGATGAACGCAGACGATTTCGAACTCATGCACGTATGTATTGTGTTCGTGACTGTTTACCCGACTTGTTGATCAAAGATCTATTTATTACGACTTTTGGCTGACATTTATTTTCTTTGAATTAATCCTGCATTAAACAATTTAGTCACGTCTAGCATATATGTTGCAAAAACATACGAAGATGCATCTTATTAAATAATAATTTTAAAAAGAATGCTTTCTGCTCTAATTGTATTTGTTAATTTTTAAAATTGCGAGCATATAAACACAATTCCTGTAGACTGAATTTAGATGTTGCAATGGGTTTGTATCGTTAAGAACGTTTATAACAGACTTCAAAATGATTATCTTTGTGATAAAACTGTTATCGCACGCCTGTCTCGGCTGTTTAATTTTGCAATCAGCTGGTTTCTGGAACGGAAAATATTTCGGGGAGCATATTATCTGACGCAGGAATGCGCTATTTGTTTGACTACCGACTAAATTTAATGTAATTCCTCCGGTGCTTGTAACTGCTTGAGTGAACTTGATGTACTTGGAGTATTAGAGTCACTCAAGTTGAACGAAATATCAAACAGAGAAATAGAGAAAGAACAAAGAGGTTAAAATATGCCACGTTTATGTTAACTCTATTTTAACAATAAATGTTAAATTTAATTATAAGAAATTAATTAAACGGTATAAAAATACCGTAATGTATTAATGATGAATATTGGAGCGTGTAGGAAAATTTTTTTTTCTTCGCTTAAAATATTGTTGAGTACGAACTCTTGGTTGACATGAATTGTATTTACGAATGGAAACATGACCCTTCGCATGTTCAGCCAACGATAGTATGACGCCAGATAGATACGCAGTCTGACAGAGTCGAAGAAGTGATAACGGGATAAGATTTATATCTTGGGATTACAATCTCGTTTGCAAGCACTTAAATTTATTTTTTAAAGTTTGTTTATTTGAGCTACATTTATAATATGTGAAAAATATTGCAAAGTTTTAATGTTAAATAATATTGTAAGAAATTAACATAATTAGTTACGAACTATTGTCTTTGATCATCACTACAATTATTTAGTACTTTGTTTTCTCATGTAATTAATTTTTTACACAAGCTATTTTTTTTAAATCATTTTTGACGTAACGTAAAATATATTCCTTTATAAATATTAGAAAGCCTATAATTATCTTAGTGAATCAGCGGTATTAAAAGAAAGTGTAGGCGTTAGTATCAAGACCGAAATATCGCATGTTCTGGATACCGAATCACGTGCTCTCAGATCGCGTGGAAATCACTTTGCTTCGGAAGCTAATAGTGGCAGAAGTCCGCCAGTTACGTGACTAATATCTTAATATATTCTGCGAAATATTTAGCCGGCGTGGCGCGGGAGCAGCCACGCGATGTGTTGTTTGAATCCGAGATCTCTCCCGCCCAAGCGAAATAAGAACCTCAACTAAGGAGCCTATAGACGCACGCTCGTAATGAATTTCTCGGTAATGCCAAGGCTTTAAATTAAAAGAGAAATGAAAAAAAAATTTCTACAAAATATTAAATATTAAAAATATAGATCTAACGAAAAAAAAAAAAAAAAGATACAATTCTTTATATAATTAAAACTTGGTTAATTATTATGAAAAGGGTAGTTTTATTTTATTTATTTTAATTGTACATTCAATTCGATAACAATTGACATCTAAAGCTATCAGTCCAATTTATATAAAAAAAAATTTATATAAAACGTATGTAGCTTAAATGTAACAAAATTATTGTTGTTAATGTTGAATACGTGGTCGGCAAGGAAAATCTCAGCCGAGTCGTTGTATCCTTCGCGTTCGTTGGTCACCTTTCGCCGAGAGAGAGAGAGAGAGAGTTAGCACGAAGAGGGCATATGAGCCCCTCCGGTCAGATTAGGCCCCGTCGGGCCCCTCTCGCTCGCGCTCCGCGCCGTCGGAGCCGTTCCTTCGTGCCGGTTCGTGCTGTCGGGTCCGCCTTACCTCATGGTGCATACGCGCCATGGTCTCTCGCGTCGAGTCGGGCCAGCGCCTCATCGTGGTATCCAGCTGGCTTCGGACGGCCATTCGTCGGTCCCGTCGGCTCGCGAGAGGAAACGGTGACCGAGCGGTGCCTCGGCGCGGCGCGATCTCGCGCGTCGTGCCATCGTCGTCGTCGTCGTCGTCGTCGTCGTTGCCGTCGCCGTTATCATCGTCGTCGTCATCGCCGTCATCGTGAACGACGGCACACCGAACTGAGCCGAGCACGGACTCTCTTCGTACTCTCTGATGTAACCCCCTTCTCTCTGCACCCGTGAAACCGCATTGCGGCCGCCTCATATCGCCGCGATTACGCACACACGCTCGAGAGAGTCGCGGCGAGCGGTCCCAACGTCCGCGATCCCGTAGATCGCCCGCGATCGCCTGCGACGCGTCTTCGCGCGCGCGCGTCGGGAGTCTGCCGCCGGGACCGATCCACGCTGATCGAGGCCGGAGCCGATTCCGAGAGTGCGTCTTTTGTGCGCGGCCCTCGCCTTCCTCCGGGAGAAAAAGGACCCCTCGCGAGTGAACCTGCATTCAGATCGACAGCGATCGAGACGTCTTCTAAATGGTTCGAGCGAACCGAAGTCTCGTGCTTGAATCTTAAAGATCTAATTTGTGGATTTTTGTGCGTCGACTTTTTCTTCTTTTTTGAAGCTCGTGAGGAATATTGAAATTTTTGGAGAGAATTTTGCACACTGGGGCTAAGAAGTAAACGAATGTGGGAGGGATGCTGATCGATAGAAAATTTCTTAGTCCACCGACTTTGTGTGTTAAGTGATTCATTCTTTCAGATGATTGCGAGAGAAAGAGTGGAGTCGAAGTCGACGGGATTGAAGTACGGTGGGAAAGTACGATCTGCAATTCGTATCATGCGAAATCGTTTCTCGATATCGCAAAGCGAAAAGAGACTACTCCGATATATAGATCATAATTTTCATAGTGATTGATCATAATTCACGCTGGAGCATCGTTTCTTTCCAACTCGGAGGCATGTACAAAATCCTTTCGATTCGAACTTCTAATACAATTCAGATCAGGCCGTTCAATGTTCCATTAAGTTCGCAATCACAAAGTGCAATCACAAAAAAAAAAAAAAAATCGTAAATCGTTCATTGCAATCGTAATTCGCGGGTTCTTTTTCGATGTTTAGACTCGCGTGACAGCGCGATCAGGTGATAAACCGGAAAGAAACGATTTGAAGGCGGAATCTGGAGGAAGTAAGGTATCTAGATTTGTAGAACGACTGCGTTGTGCTGCGATGTGTGCCACGGATATACGTTGTGCCAGCGCGCGCGGTTGAGTAAGATCGACTCGGTGATTTGACTGGATCTCTCCTTCATGATCGGGATTGAGATTGCTGATTTTCCCGAGTGATTGCCGCGAACGTCGCGGTGTGTGCACATGTATGTGGTGAACGCGGGTGCACCGACGAAAATCCGCCGGTTCTCGACTGCCGAGTGTTCGACTGCTGGTGACACATTTCCCTGACGGATTTCTGATCATGGATCTGCTTGCTGTCGCTCAGCGATTGTTGACTTTTTCAAGTGGAATCGCGCGAAGGGCATTGGCGAAAGTATTTTCAATCATCTGCAGTAGTAAGTTCGCCATTAATCTATAATAGCATAGCATCAGCGGCCGGATCTTGCACTGTAGGAATGTGTGAACGTGTCGGATGCGAGCTACAACTCGGAGATCAGAGAACGCGATAGTCTTAACTTTATGGATGTTGTACGGATTAGATCCCAAGTATTCGGAAACGAGCCGAGATTCTTATGCGGGATGAAACGTGAGAGGTTTAAGGAATGATCTTAGGATAAAAAAATTTTAGGTTTCTGTAAACCTTAAAATTCCAAAGCCCTACAATTAATTAAAATTAAATTAAATTAAATTAAACAAAAGTTAAATTAAATTAAAATTAAAAATCGAAGTTTTCCTCTGTTAGATTCTGAGTTATCCTAGTGTTAGATTCTTACCTTGATTTAGTTAAATAACTGGTAAGATTTAGATATGAGATTTGAATAAAAAAGAAATAGAATAAAATAAAATATCACAAAATTTAAATATGAAAATCGAAGATGGAGGTACTTTGTAGATATTTTACTATCGAAAATCCAAGTATAAAAAAAAATCGATGCGTGAGATTCAATTCAGCAATTCGCCTTTTCGTCTTTTTGCAAACGCCGAGTCCCTTGCACTTGCAGCGCAATGCGCGCTTTCTTGGCCCTGAAATCGTGCGCGACGCGACGCGACGCGACGCGACGTTCGCCAGCGCGTCCTTGATTGTCGCTCGATTAGTATCCGCGCGCGGCGAATCGCCCGTTATTGAAGAAGGAAAAAGTATCGGACGTCGTTCCGGTTGGCCGTTTCGGTTCAACGGCCCGTCCTGAAACGGCCTGTACCAGAGAGGCGGCTGCACGCGTTCGTACGAGCGCGAGCGCGCGTGATGCACAATACCGATTCTTTGCACGTTGCGACGAGCGAAGGAGCGTGCGGCTTCCGGGATTGCCTGGGATTACCGGTGAACTTTCACCGATCGACAAAAAATGGCGATGTTTTCCGCTCGAACAACGCCATGGACCGAGCGAACGTTATATTCATAAATGCTGGCGCGACCTTTTCTATTGTCTTCATATCCTATGATCTACAATATTTTTTCCTTCTCAAACTGACGTCCAACATAGAATATATTTTTGAGGAAATATACATGAGTGGAAATATAAGAAATAATATTCTTTATTCAACGCGATACTTTTCAACTTTTTTTTTGTTTCAACAATGTAGTCTTAATAAATTTCTGACTAACGGAATGTATTTCTTAATTTCTCCTAATTTTAAAAAATTAATACACATTGGTTATAAAGTTGATTCTCAGAATAACGATATATTTTGTAAAATTTTCAATATTTATTATGCTTATCGAATATTTACTTTTTTTCCTTAAATTATTTATCCAAGTACAACGCTATCGAGCGTGAAGTACGAATCGTCTTAAGGAACAGCAAAGAAAATAAGAAGAAATTCCATTGCGCGACTCACTTGCTTCTTACAGTTGATTATACAAATGGCACAAGTTTTATTTTTTTTTACTAAGTTTATTGTATCCGTGGTTACGTAAGCGTCTAAGGAATTTCGCGCATAAACGCAGCAATCAGGTTCAGCACCTGATATTCACACTTGTATTAAAACAGCTGCGAGTGTGCGCGCAACTCAGATTTCCTCCACTGCAATCTTCTCATCTCTTTCAAATCCGATAAACGTGACAATCATCTCGTAATTTATTACAACAATCATAAAAAAAATTTAATTATTAATTATTAATAGGGTTTAAATAGATTACTTCGAGTTTTAAACGAATTTTCAATTAAAGTAATTTTTAATTAATTCTCTTTAAAAAATAAAATATGTAATGATAATTAAATATAATATCATAAACTAAGCTTAAACTTTTAATAAAAAAGATTCAATTCTTAATTTTTTATTTACAAATATTATATAATTATTACTATTATATAATACTATGTAATTATATAATGTAAGCAAATCTAAGAATTTCTGTAAATTAAAATTTAAAAATTAAATTTATTTTGTGTGTGTGTATATTTACTCAGTTCCGAATCTTGCTTAAAATATATAATTCTAAAAGCTGTAGAAATAATTGTTAGGTATAAGTATATAAAAATTTAAATGTTATAAAAAATTGTAAAAACAGACATTTATAAATCTCTAATAAAACAAAAGTCAGGTTGTTTCAATAGAAAATTATTATTGTTAGAAAACAAAATAGCAAAATCCTAAAAAAATGTCTATTCTCTTGCATAATTACTTACTTATTGAAAACTTCGTTGCTGTGTAAATGGCGAAATAAATCCGAGGACGAAACTTAGATTAGATCTCGCAGTAATCTACCACCCCAGAAATGCACACGATGTAACCGAAGAGTAAAGATCCTCAGCTTTCCTCGGCGCAGCTGATTAACCCGCGTCTCTCTCTCTCTCTCTCTCTCTCTCTCTCTCTCTCTCTCTTTGTTTCTCAGATCTTATTGCTGATGAGGCTGTTAACTCCTGTTGCGGCGCGCCTCGCGAATTCCAATCGATGACCGAAGAAAATCAATGGCATCCGGTGCGTTTCGTCCGCGGACACGAAGAGGGATGTTCCTGTCGTGGTCACTGGTTCTCCAAAGGCACGACGTATAAATACCAATTCGTGGTGTGTCCTCCTCTCTTCCTAAGTCGCCGTCTCGTTTCCTCTTTTTCTCCTTCCCTCTTTGGCCCGCGGAGTCTATTTAGATAATCTTCCGCTTGGCGGGAGCGGCACTCGATGCGGCAAGGAAGCCTCTTCTTCGCGGTGGCTTTCACCAAGGTGGCATCGTGTTCCTCGTCTGTGCATCAACGATCTTTTGTCCCTGCTTCTCCTCCGTCCCCTTGTTTCTCTCGTGCTCGCCGCCAGTTGCCGGTGAAACTTTTTGGCATTTGCCACGTCCGTGCGCGAACTTCGGTCTCGTGATTGCAATGTCGGTCTCGTGCAATGGCCTTGAAGAGAACTCTGAGAAAAACTCCAAACAGAACATTTTGAAGACGTCGAAGAGAGTTCGAAGGAAAATTCTAAGAGAGTTTCAAGAAAAATCTCGAGGACGTTCGTAAGAGTTGTTGAGGAGAGCTTTGAACATCACCTTCAAGGAACAGCATGTAAAATATTTTAAGAATTTTTCAGAGGAAAGATACGTACACAAAATTTCTGCATTATTCTAAAGTGGAAGTGAGAGATAAGAAGATAAGAAAGTTAAAAGAACGATAAACTTAAAATAAAATTTAAGTTATAATTTGTCAAAATAATTATTAAATATGATCCCAGAATACAATTTTTAATTAAAATTAACAGTAAAATTTGGATTTAAAAGATTTTTTAAGAACAATTTTTTGGCCAATAATCGAGCTTCTGAAGCGTCCCAAAATATTGAAAGTTTAAGAAAGATGGACAATGTGATGAATGATGAGGCGCGTGTGAATGAGAGATGATTGCACTTTTGCGAAAAAGAAAGAAATAGGCGATGACAGGACTCATCGATGCTGGTGAATTTATTCTTGGAGGGTATGTATCTGGTGTGGCGATCGTGAATTAATTTACGAATCGTTTGTTGAATATAAGGCCGATAAGCATATTTAGTATCACAGCGAGATAAACAGTGGTTTCAATTACTTCTCATAAACTATAGCTCAAATCATATAAGCTTGCCCCTTGAGATTCTCTCAATTGCACATATGATAGATTAGCAATTGTAAAATTTATATTAACTTCTAATTGTATACTATGTAAGGTACTTATCAAAACAAAATAGATTATCGATCATGATAAACATGTTTTTTTAATGTTTTTTAATTTATAAGCGTATATTTGAAATATTTAATTAATTTTTAATAATTACTTAATTTCAACAAATTTAAATCTAGCATTTTAGCAATATATAGCGCGTTAAAAATAATTATAAATGCTTGCCTTTTTATTGCATAATGATTATTATATGCAATGCGAATTAACTCCTTTAATGCGAATTAATTCCATTTCTTTATTCTTTTTTAGCATAATTATAACATAATATTCGAAGTAGTGTTCCACTGTAGAATTGTTAAACAAATTTTAAATTGTTAAACAATTTAAAGGATTGTTAAACAATTTAAATTTTGTGCAAATTTATAGGTAATGATACACAAAGATCATTATCATCTAAGCATATTCAAAGTCCATCGAAATATTTTGCAATATATTTTCTCAAATCAGTTTGTGTGATCCCCGAAAATTACTTAAATATAATATAATTACTCTTAAATAAATTTTTTATTTGTGTCACTTCCGTGCGAAATTGGCGAACGCATGACGAGAAATGTCCCGGCACGCGTCATCGTGCCGCCGGCGAATAAGATATAAATATCGCCGCTTCTCTCCTCTCTCTCTCTCTCTCTCTCTCTCTCTCTCTCTCTCTTTCTCCAATTTTGTTAGGAAAAAAACGCAGTTGCTCGTCATGGTAAAAATATCACGTCGTATCTTGCACGTTAATAACGATTAATTAATGACGCAATCCAGCCTGTCGAAAGCGGCACGGGAGGAAATAAGTTTTGCGGGCTTTTCGATGCAGCAGCGACGCATGCTGCAGAAAGAGGATTACAGAAGCGGGCAGGTATACCCCGGCCGGCGGCTAGTTTTGTACGACGATTTATAACGAACGATTTGCAGTGACTTATGAGGCGACTCTCGATCGATATGCAAATGAGGGAACCGCGCGCGGCTTACGCGACCGTTTAGACTTAGATCGCGAATTAATTTATTTGAAAGCGACGAACGCGGTCGCCGGGACGGACGGCACGGTCGTCGTACTGTGCGATTAGATCGGCTTAAATTGCGCTTGCTTAATTAAGCAAAAAGTCGGAAATGCAAGTCGGCTAATTATCGGGCCACTGCGTTTCGGATTTATAGATCGTTTCTTAATTTTAGCTTCATAATTCCGGGATATTTATCAACCTATTTTGATAACTTCTGCCTAGTTGAGCGGAAAGTAGGACGTAATATTGTCGGAGGTATTTCACATTTATATCTACATTTATATTATAATTATACTGTCCATAAATATACATGATGTCCAGATATTTGTGAATTATAGATATTTTACTGTTCGGGATAAAGCATATAATATTTAAGCGTTGTAGCTAGTCGTTGGTTTCTTTCGTGTACGAAAGATACGAAGAGACGATCTTGCGCCAGCAGATGTTCGCGACAATTAAAAGTGATTGACGCGAATCTGTCCGACGTGCGAATCTTAGATTAACCCGGGGTAGAATCGATTGAAGCACGAGCCGCGACGGTCGAGATGTTTCTGTGTAAAAGGTTAATACGCGTCTTTCTATATTTAGAAACCCCGGGAGAAAAATTTCGAAACCCCCCCCCTGGTGAGCTGGCTTCCTTTACGTTCTCCATGGGATAAAGGAAGTATTACGTTGGCGGATCGTTTGGTATACAGACGGCTGGCAGTCACGAGACTATTAGCTTGCCTCCGGCGCAAGGGTCTTCTGATACTCTAATAGATATTTTAGTATGAAAACCTATTTAGATAATAAAGTTTACGCGTCGTTTCACAACACGAGAACTTGTTGTGACAAACAAGCAATTTATATTGCAGATCATAGGCACATTCTATATCACATTTATATCTTGTCTTTCAAAGCTAAATTCTATTTTAGCATTTTATAAATAATGAAAACTAGAGAGTTAGAGATTAAATAAAATGTCTCAATTAAATGTGTTTTTGGATATTTAAAGTTTAACAATTTTTAAATTTTAAAAATTAAATGTGATTTGACTGTATCGCTTTCTTCTGTTTACAATGTGTGTCATTATATTAATAATCTCGTTTAAATAATTTAGTATATCTTAAAAATGTAATTTATTTTAATTTTGGATTATTCGAGATCGAAACAAATGTTTTTAAATTTCTAAAGATTCAATATTAAATTAATCTTATACGAAAATAGTAGTTACAGTATATATACCTAGATCTTAAATTTTCTCAGATTTTCTAAGACGTTCAATTATTTATAAATTATCGATGTTTATGACTAATATCAGACGTCCTCATTTCTGGAGACATAAAGTCACATAAAGTTCAGCGCGAAACCGGCGGGAATGCACTTTTGACGTGGGTGCTTATCGTTTCGCAAATAAACCTCACGACACGGTGCGTTGCGCCGCAATGACAAAGCATCGCGAATGTTTATCGGTTATTTGTACTGGAAAAAGTTGCCCCCTCATGTGTAAATAACATCCTGTGAAATGGAATGCGGCTGCTTCTCCTTATTTGACGCTTTCCTTTTTCGGGGCTGGCATTCAAGCCTCCACTAGTAATAACTGAAATTTTGCATCATCCATACAAAAAAAATATATTTCACGACGAATATATTTTTCTTCGTTTTTCCTTTAAAAATAAATTCGAAAATGTATGCATAACTGCAAGGGAGAAGTATCTACAAACTATTTATTAAAATGTGCAACATATATAAATTGTTATAAACAACAAATTTTTAATCTTACATTCGTATAAAAAGATAAACGAAAATTATCCACATAGAAAACGTGCAAAATAAAGAAATTATGCAAAGAAAATAATATATATATATATATATATATTGTCTGACTGAATGCAAATTTCACTGACTCGTTTTTTTAACCGAGTAAATTGATTCAATCGAAAGACGGGATCAAATAGAACGGATTGCGACGCATGCGTTTATAATAGGAGCGGGTCCAGCTGGAGCCTGCGAGAGAGTCGCGCTTTCGTTTCGGTTTTCTTACGTGCTCCGCGTGTCGGATGAGACGTGATCTTCCTTTTCTCTGCGATCTTGATCTTACATCGGGGCAAGAACCCCTTCGATCAAATAGCAATGTGCGAAGATGCATTGCTCGCGCGTGTTGCCCGCCACTTTGTTTTTCACCTTGGTAGTTCTTTGCTTGCTTCTCACTTCTACATTTAGATATCTTCCGTGCGTTTCAAACGTACGTTAATCATAGTTCATCAGAAAAAAGTTTTAACATTAACAACTCAATAATTTGATAAAATTTATAAATTTAATTTTATATCTTTTGATAAGAGTAACCTTATTTTATATATCCCAATGTTTTATTAAGTATTGTAGTAAAAGTTTAGTATTATTTTATATTTTTATGTGCAAATATTATGAAAGTATTTCTAGATTAAAAATAAATTGAAGTATGATGATATAAATTTGGAACTTATGTATATGATTGCTTTGGAAATTGTAATGTGGATAAACATTCTACTCAACGGTATTGATTTAATCTTGATACGATTTCAACTGTTGTTAGAAGTATCTTTATCTATTGAACGCCACATAAATGAAATAGTCGAATTGAATTCAGTTTCGTAACTTTTACTCAATTTTAATTAAAGTAAATTTATTATTTTATTTTTAAATTTATTAATTAACATAAATTTTAGGTATTATGTAGATTGTTATATTAAAAATGCTTTTGAAGTTGTTGATTTCCTTTGTGTTTTCTCATAAAACTTGTACAATACCTTTTATGATATTAATGGGATTAAAATCTATAAAGATTCTCGACAACAAATTTTGATTGAATGTTTTATCAAAGGATTAGTTTTAAGAAATATAGCATTCAATTTTATTATATTATGACATTACAATAATAACCCCTTAATAAATTTTTATTTTTTGCAAAGAAACAAAAATGGGATAAGCAAAGATAAAGATATCTAGAAAGGAACAATTTTTATTTGCTATAACATTGTGTACTGAAGGCAAACAACATTTTTGTCGATTCTGCGACCGATTTTCATCGATAAAAATATGTTTTCTGTCACATTAGAAAAATCCAATCGACGGAATGGATAAGCGCCAAACGCCGTAACGTCGCCAATAAACACATTTTTCATGTCAACGAGAGAAAAACGATTCTTTTTCTTTCAAGTTCCATCTTTTTTATGCGACAAATTCACCGGCATCGTCTTGGCGCGAGTTCAACGACTCGCGACGTCTATCCGTCATCGATTACAGATAAAATAATGCAATGAATATCTTTACAAAGCTGATACTGATCTTATCTTACAGTAACGATATACGTGTGTAATAAAAGGTATGGTTCTTGAATAATACAATTATATCTAGAAAGCATTTATGAACAATGCTGATATCGTTTAAACTTCTTAGAATCAGTCTTTTTCCTTTTTGTGAGATAATCTTAATTTTGAGCACAAAAAGATAAAAAGATAGAAATATTCGGAACATGTAAACCTAGTAAAAATTTCTGTGGAAAATATATACTTAATTTAATAATTTTTATTTATAAAATATAAATATAAAAAATTTATCCACATATAAAGATATAACATGCATCGGTTTTCTTAATTCTTTATACAAATATTTTATTTATTTTGAATATACTATTTTATAGTTAATCTTTTCAAAAAGTTTTAACAGCTCCTACTTTTTTGTGCAACTCTTCTAAAAAATTAACTCCTAAAAAATTAACCGGAAATCTATTTAAGATTGCTTCAAGCAAGAAAAAGGATGATTATATGAAATATATTTGATTCTTTTGGGTATTAGCACAATAATGATGCACGGTGATTTCCGGTACAACGAAATGTTCCGTTTGCATTAACGTGACAATAAATTCGGAGTGGATGTTTTATGCAAGGCCATACGCTCGGATTCCAGCGAATTTTCATCCATTATATCTATCAGCCATGACCATCCTTATCTACTTAAATGGACATCCATTAAATTGCGATTTTTTTTAAAATTTCTCACATATAAATTGCAATTAAATCTGCATTCTTATATTTTTGTTGAATACCGATAAATTTTATTATTTATTTGAGTTAGTTGTCAGTTAATTCCTTTTTAATAAATGAAAGTAGAAATGATTTTAGGTATAATAAATCTCGAAATATTAAATTGCAAATCCAATATTTCTCAATTTTCAATTTTATAATATGATATAAAAAATAGTAGAAAATTTATTTATTTAAATAAATATTTATTTTAAATAAATTAATAATAAGAATTGAAATAGAATTTTTAATAATTTCAATGCTTCTTTTCGAGTAATGAACATTATTGCAGCAGAAATAATTATTTTCAATATATAATATGTAACAAAATATAAAATGCATGTTTTATAAAAATGTTTTTGTTAGAAAAAGCGACTGTTGTGAAACCTCATATCGTGTTGCTACTTGTCCGTTATTCCCTCGAGATGGTTATTTCATGACGAAAGCGTGGGAGATGTATGTAGGTGGCAGATTGAGATTTATGCAGCATAATTACAGTTTTGTTTTAATGACTTGTTTATTCATCCGAACCAACAGGCAACCTGTGAGCTTACTGATCTGAAAAGTGCCGCGACAATTGTGCATAATAACGATTAACTGATCGAGTTCGAATTATCAAGCACATTTCCCATTTATCTGAGTAGAAAACGTGCGATTGACTCGTGTCAATATCATGGTGCTTTAAAAGTACTTATAAAACGGCTTTAAAATAAAATGGACGAAATTATTTGTAAAATATAAATGGCTTTCATATATAAGTAATTAAATCTAGCTGTAATCAGCAACACCCGATTTATATTTCGCGTTAAATATGGATTGAAATTCTTCATTTTTAATTTTGGCTTTTTATTTACTTATATTATTATCAACACAGTTAAAACCTGTGTTTTTTTTATATAAAATTTGTTTATAATATATATATGGAAATATATATGGAAAGTTATTGAAATTTTAAGAAAATATAAATAAAATTTTTTTTCGCGATATTAACATTACACTTAATGTACTTTATTTAAAAAAATAGATGCAGTATTATAAAAATATAACAAAATAGGCATGTATTACATTATTCTAAAGTGACGTTGTAATTTAAAAAATAATTATCGTGCTTATCAAATCGATCTATTTAAAGCAAAATAAAATCTTAAAATATCTCATGTCGCACGTCGTCGGATTGCTTCGAATTCTCGCAAGTTTTTTTTAACGACCCACAGATTTGCGATTGGAAGACGTCTCTTGGACGTCAGCAGACTTGTTCTCGGACCTGGCGAGAGCCAAGAAAGAATTTCGCGGCCGTCATTGGTCTTGCCACGGCACGCTCGTGGCCTCGTCGCTTCCGGTACAGCGGCACGGCCGCCTGCGACTCTTAATGGTAGCGGCTCGCGCGAATTCCGGCGAGCCTCCTTCATCGGCGATGGTGCACGATAAATAAATAAGATCGTGGCCGACAGTTATTGGGGAATGCGCGAACGTTCGCAGTAATTTACGCAGCGGCCCGCATTTTGCGTGCGTAAGTGCGTGATGCGTCCGTCGCGTGAGCTGCCGCCTGCTCGTAACTCAAGCGAGATCGTTAATATCTCGTAGGATAAATCTAGCTCGTTAGACCTCGCACAAGGCAACGAAGGACAATTCGCGCGAGCGAGCATAATCTCTTCCGCGCGAGGCAAGATTTCGCTCTTCTTTTTACCTTATTTATCGCTCGTGTCATCCTCCGCTCCATCATCTTTTAGCGTGTAACGTGATTTGGATTTCAGGGTGAGGGAAGGATGAAGAATGCCCCGCGCTGGCGGAGGAGACGGGGATAGCGGGCCCCAGAGAACAGGAGGGGGTGGTTTTGGAGGATGGCTGGGTGGTGCTGCAAGGGCTATGACGGGCGGAGGCGTCGGTGGTGGATACGTCGTTCTGGGTGGCACCAGATATGGTCTGCGAATATCTCAGGTATCGTAGAATCTTTTTTATAATTGCACAGCAATAATACGTTTTATTGAAAAGTTTTATTAGATTAATTTGAATAATTAAAAAAAAAAAAGATAATTTTATGAAATTCTTGTTTTATGTCATTCAAAAAAGTTTTGAAAAGAAAATTATATTTTTCCATTTTAAATTAATAATTTGTAATCGTAGCAATTTTTTGATTTTTTTAAGGTAAAATTAAATATAAATTAGCTCAGAATTAAGTCAAACTAAATATAAAATTTTTGTATTTAAAAATGAGATTCCTAGCAGCACATTTGTTACATTGTTCTATAAGAGATGATTTGTATTTTATTTAAAATTCTTTTTAATCTGACTATTCCTTCTTTCAACTTCATTTATGGTAATGACATTTGATCATGTCACGACAGAAGAGAGATTCATGATACCAAGATTAAAACGTTGAAAGATCTAAATTTAGAACTGATCATACAAATAGAATCCGCCAGTCACTGACTTGAGCCGATTTTGAAGAGACTTTTTAATTTTCATCTCTCCTGTTCTTTGCGCCTCTCTTTTCACGATTTGTCTGCGGAATAATAAGCACCGTTGACGTCACAACGGCACGTACAACGAATCTCATGTGACACATTCGCGCGCCGTTCTTTGCCAAATCCTGCCTGAGACCCGTATAAATTGCCATTATTTACCGCTATTATCGACTTCGGCGATTTCCAAAAATATTACCATAGACTTGGTGGACTTTTATAACAAAACAAATTGGCTGGTATTTAGGAGCGGCAAAGTGGAATGCGTCCTTAGAAACAGAATACACAACAGTACTTGTCTGTATGTCATTTTCTTGTAAGTTTAAAAATACGAGATATATTTGAGATGGTGTGGAGAAAAGTGTTCCTAAGTTAAGGGACTTGAGCATATGAGAGAAATGGAAGGAAACGAAAAAGATGCATCGTCGCAGACGGTGAAATAAAGCGGATATGAGAACGTGTCCGTGAAATACAAAGAGGTAGCAAATAAGTAACAAAGATATATGAGGCATGCTGAAAAAGATAGCACAATTCTATTCTTGAAGGAATTTAGTGGTGATTTTTCTTTAGTATTTAATTTAAATCCTTGCGTCTTAATACTTTCAGTTTCAAATTAAATTTTAGGAGATGAGCGCTTTTAATAAATAAAGAATCAGGTGCCTTACGAATCACTTTGCAAAGAGGAAAAAAATAAATATTGAAACACCCTATTTTTGGAATATTCCAAATAATAAGAAAAAAATATCAACATCATATTTTAAAAGGGAACAAATTAGGATGATCAAAGAGATTGAGAAATCGCTTCATAAAAAAAAAAATTAAAAAAAAATCGTGACTGTTTGTTTGCTCCAGGAAAGTTTGACACCGGTCAACTCCAGGGAGGAGTCGCAGGAACGGCGGCGGAAACGGAACTCGCGTGAGAGCGACTCGCGGGAGCGGTTGACCGACAAACCGGTGACGGAAAAGCCGCCGATCGATCTGACGGCGAGCATCGCCGATTGCTGCTGCATTGGCCCGCGATCGCGACTTCCGCTCCCACGGATCCCGCCGGCGATCACCTCCTCTTCGACCGCATCCACGATCGTGACGTCCGCGGCGTCGTCCGCGGCGTCGTCCGCGTCGTCGGTGTCGTCGGCATCGTGCCCTTCGATCGTCACCAGTGGTTACCCGTCCGGAGGCATCGCCGGCGGCTGCTCGCCGCCTCTTCCTGCTTCCACCACGAGCGTCGCGGAGACGACGCCGACGCTCGCTAATAATAGTCGCGGCGCGGTGCAAACATCGGTGGGGAACATCGGCAGCACTGGCCAGCAGCAGCAACAGCCACAGCACCACCACTGCCAACAGCATTATCCACAAGCAGCGGTGGCGGCGGTAACATCATCGTACTCGCCACCGACGACGACGCCGTGCTCACCCTCGACGTCGCTCGGCTACTCGTCCGGCGTCCCGACGACAACGCAGACCGTCTCCGTGCCGCGGCAGCTCGCGCAGTGGACGAAACATCAGACACTCAAGCTGCAGGTACTTGTTCCTATCGATCGCGAACGCTAAAATCGATCGTTTGCTTCTCGCTTATTAGTATCAGTTAATAAATATCCCGTTCGTCGTTGGTATCCGCGAGTGGATCGTAGTTTCGCGATGGGCATTCGATCGCGTTCGTCCGTAGCCTGCGCGAGATTCAAGTTTCGCGCGTAGACTCGATGAGGTGCGAAAGGTGATCACAAGGGATACAAAGTGGAGTGGCTTAGGTCTGGAAGATTCTGTGTCAGCAGCCCCGAGGTAGGTTTCAAGGTCACCATTAGGAACATAATCTTTCTCAATAATGTAGTAAATTTGTTAGGTTTAAAGCTGTTCTAATTTTTGAGGCAGATTTTATAAATATTACTTTTCACTTTTAAGGAAGTTTAACACTTTCTTCCTCGTTTTCCCATCTCAGAGAAATCAGTAAATTTTTTTGGAGAAGAAGAATACCATTTATTGATTATATCTTTTTAATCAGTTTAAAAAAATTGATATTTTTATCAAAATTTTGTACAAAGGACTTTTTTAGCTTCTTGACTGTACGATAGGAAAAATGTTTAATTCTGTCTTATTAACAAATGTACGGTATAGTTTAATTTATGCTTAAAGTTTAATTAATCTACTAAAGTAATTTCATTAAATTGCTTTTCCCATGAACAAAATTTTATGAAACTGTCAACACCATGTCGCCTTGAAGCGCCCGCTTGAAGTCTTATTGCGCCAGGAAAATTCGTCACCTTGCAGAAATGTGCGTGCCAAATATCATTCTTGATCTTCCTGCACGTTCGACTTGGTTTCTTCATCCGTTTTTTAAATTCGTGCACTCACGCGGCCGTCTGATTTTTAGATCACCTCACGCGTAGCGCCGCGGCACGTTGCTTGGAAAAGATAAAGACGACGACGAAAATAGAATATCGCTTCTTCTTTGACTAGGCGTTTATGTATATGCACGTATGAGTTTTCGATGTCCTAGACCTGCCACTTTACGCTTTCGCCCGGATGATATTCTCTCGCATCGCTATTATGACAGGCCAGTTGTTGCACAAATTTAATACAGCTTTTTAATTTTTATAAGAAATTATAATATATAAATTATATTAATATATATATATATATATATATATATAATTTCTAAAAATTAAAAAAAAAATTAAAATACTTTTAAACTACAAATATTCGAGATGATGTTATCAGTACGCAAAATAGTTTATCAACGGATTTTGGAGCTAATCGAGAAAAAATTGACTTCTATTTATAATTGCCTTGATATTGTTTTAAAAGTTATAGAAAATAGATAATTGGGAGAATGAAAAGTAAACAGAATTATTTGTTTTCGTCGACGTGACCTCAGGGGCACATCTCTATCGGAACTATTGCTAGTCGTATGAAATTTATTTGTTCTCCTCTGTCCGGCTGTTAGGAACCAGCAGTGATAGCGGTGGACCGATTGCATAGGTTTCGATGGAGCGGGGGCGGAGGAGGAAGTGGCAAAAAGTCCTCTTCTGGCCCCCGCAGCGAGAAGGCCGAGCGCCTTCGCGAGCTCACCGAGAAACTCAAGGGACCAGCACCCGTTCCGCCACCCAGAAGACCGTCACGAGTACAGGCTTCCTCCCCTCCTCCGAGCGGATACCAACCGTCGTCTCAAAATTATCCACAGGTGAGGAATTCCAAACGTCATGGTGACGAATGCTCGATGTCTTCTCCTACGCACACACGAGCGATATTTCACACAACTGAATTTCTTTTATTCTTTTGTACACACACACACACACACACACACACACACACACACACACACACACACACACACACACACACACACACACACACACACACACACACACACCACAACGTTCGCCGTTGCTAAGAAAAAGAATATGTATTTTCAAACATTTTCATCAAGTTAAGCGTATGAAAAGAATTATTTAATTTATTATAACAAGATTTTTTTTTTAGATATTATTAATAAGCAAAAAAAGAAATAATGAAGAATAATAATAATTTTTTACATCACACAAACAAAGAAAATATTCTTACGTTGTATCTGCAATTATAGGAAATATCTTTGCACTGCATTATATTATATGTAAGACGGAATACTTATTTGTTAAATTTCTATAATACGTAAAAGAGAAAAATCTTTATTTTTTTCTATTTATTAACATTTAAAGGGTAAAGGAGAAAAGGTACAAGTTAATATTAATAATATTTCAAGCATTGAGTTTTTATTTCATAAGAAAACTGAAGACTTTTTTATACATATTGAAACTTATCTCAATACAGCACGTAATAGGACATGGTTGATTCACCTTCTCATTATTCAACTTCTCATTAATGGATCTCAATGCCCATCTTGCTACTTATTCTGAGAAAAGTTTTGCTGAATCTTACGATTCGCGAGACTTCTTTGTAATGATATCGCTGAAGATGGTACATTCCAAAGCGTACATTAATGACCGCTCTCTCGTAATCTATATGTAGAAATTTATGTATAAATAAACGGATAATAATTGTCATTTACCATAACTTTCATACATTAAATTCCCGTTCTGCCTTTAATAAATTTATTATTATTACGTCAATAGTAACATTATTACTTCATAACAGGAAGCCATAATTATGATATCAACTGACACAAATGTCATTTAACCTACGATAATACTTTATTAATCGCGCATGATGCATAAATTATTTTCTAATATATCGCCTACATCATATATAAATATCTGATCAAAATCCGCCCACAGATACAGTATAGTTTGAATGAAACTGCATTTTAATTTGCAGATATATTTAATTCGATATAAAATAAAAAGTCAATCAATCTGATTTTTCGCTGTCCTCAGACGGGCTCGAATCCAAGTGGCCGCGAGGGTCGAGCATCTCATCGCAACTACACATATAGCGAGGGTAGCCAACATGGCAGTAATCAACACTCTCAGCAGCATCAACAGCAACAGAAGCAGCAGCAGCAGCAGCAGCAGCAGCAGCAGTATCAGCAGGAGAATCCGAAGACGATGGTTCGCAGTGAAAGTGTCAGTGAAGAGTGTCTCAGTGATCGCTTGGGAAACAACGCGTACCGGAAGTCCTGCCACGACTCGAGGAAGACCTCGAGATCGGGCAGGTCCGAGAGAAACAGTGATGACGTCAGTGATCTCAGAAGCGAACCGAACGCCCGTACGGAGGCGGCGAAACACTTGAGACAGTATAGTGATTCCGTGGTGGACAGTGCTACGAGTGTGGATGATTTGTGCGATAACTTGAACGCCGCTTCCGTCGGCGGCAACGAGGGGGAGGCTCGGGATGCCATCACCAGACTGGAGCCGCGTGGGTTGCTCACCTTTCACAGATCCGGCGCGCCCTACAGGAGTGCCTCCTTCGGCCAGGTGGACTTTAATCAAGGTAAGCTTCCGTGTGCCGTGGAATACTCGCAGGCTGAGCTCGTTAGGAGCGAGTTCTCTCGCGAGCCAAGTCTAATTAAACCAATTACAGGAAGACCCAGCTGTAGATTGCGTTTATTGTATGTAAGATTTATTCTACTGTCATCACACTAAGCGGAAGAAAAATCGAGAACTACGTACTTACGTGCGATTAAGTAGACTTCTCTAGTACGTAATTCGTACCTTTCAAAAGATATTTGATTATAATGAGGACGAAGCTATTTTTATCTGAGTTCTTCTCTAAATATCGATAATTTATACAAATCTTTTTAAGATATTTTTCGATACTCAGAACTAAAGTAACAATTTCGTATTAGATTTCAATCTTGAACTGCATACATAAAAGTTTCGGTTGTATAATGGAACTAGAAATGAGAAAAGTGCTAAGTGTGAAAATAATAAAACATCTGACGTGCATACAAGACAATATTATCTGCTTATATCATCATATGATTTTAATCTATTTGTTGATATCGCTAATAAGAATTTCATGCTTTCATGATAACATCTGACTGAAGAAGATAATTATTATTCTGGAATCTCATTAAATACAGAGAAATATAAAGAAATAATTCAAAAAGTAAGAGATAAAATTTACATAAATTTATTAATATAGAAATATAATTGTTATATTTTGTTAAGATATGCGTGTTGGAATTTTGTTGTTAAAAAGATTATTTTATTAAGTAATTTTATAAAGTGATATATCAAAAGAGAAATAACAAATTCATACTTTCAGTAACATGATATGAAAGGATATAATACTGAAAGTGTGAAAATATGGCGCCTCATTGATAAAACGGAAACACTTCACGCTTCCGCGGTAACAAATCTTTCAAGATATCTTTTACGTACGAAAGGTGGATTGCGAAGACGGATAACCAAGTCTTTTGAAATATCGTTGCCAGAACTTTGCGCTTGCCCAAATCTCTTCTTTCCACAACCGAATGTAGAAGCCAAGTCTATTTTTCTGACTACCACTTTGTTTTACGTCGCACAGAGTTTAAACAAGTTTTATTGTGAATAATAATCAGAATGTATATATAAATATCTTTTTCTTTTTAAGATAAATATTAGTTTTTAATTATAAACTAAGATTATTTTTAATTATAAACTAAAATCCATCTTTTTAAATTGAATTTAATTTATAATTCATTATTGTTATAATCGAAAGCGATCCTTTTTTTAGTAAAATTTATTCACATTTATAATTTAATTTTAACATAATTCGAAAAAAATAAAAAAATATACATTCTATTTAAAAAGATGGTTTGATTCAACGAATAAACCCACATAATTTAAATCAGATTTTTCATAATTCTATTTCTTCAAACACATAAGGTGCTATAATTGACATACGATTTTTATATTTATAGTATTAAAATTAAAATTTAATGAAATTAAAATTCAATGAAATTATATCGATTTTATTTTCCCGGTTTAATCGAGAGAAATAAAATTTTCTATCGTATATTTTAATCGGTCAGCACGTTTCCCGGAACTCTGCCAACAAAGTGCGCGCTGTTTCGCGTCTTCGTGATCTCTCATCTCGCACGGTCTGTTTGTTATTATTGGAATGGTCCACCTCCTCGGCCTAAGAGCGCTGCCAAACTTACGTGACACTCGAGGAGGTAATTAGAACTTCCTTTGGTGTCTCTGCGTCTCTCGCCTTCTCTCACGACAGAGAGACGGCCTCACTGTTGCTCGGTGCAAGAGCACTCGAGTTATTATTGAAAACGCGCGTAATACACCTCTCCGGAATACGTCAGTCGGGAAACATTTGCAGAGATTATTTGAATTTGTACTTAATGCAATTAACAGGAACAATAATTAACAGTAATAATGATTTATTTTGGACAAAAATTTGAATTTGCTGTATACATTTTATATTATCTTTTAAATTCTTTACTTGTAGAAAAATTAATTTCCAATATAATTATTTCATATTATTATTTATAAAAAAAAATATTATATTAGATTTGATCATAATACATTACTTTTTTGAAGCTTTAAAAAAAATTAATAAAACCCCAGTGTTTATTCTATATAAATTAATCTATTTTAGAATCATTCTTTTATCATAGTAGAAATAATTACCTTCTTTCTGAGTTATTAAAAAATTTTTTAACATAACTTTAATATCTCGATATTAATGTACTTGTTTTTAAAAATATAATTCGCGCATCATTTTTTCAATGAATTATTATATATTTAAAATATTTGAAATAATGCAGACATGTATATAATGTATATAAGAATAATGTATATAATGTATATAAGAATAAATTTACTAACTGTTCGTGATTTTCTGCAAGACGCAGATTTTACTTTCAGCGCGAACTCGCACTTTCCTCCTCCAGCGAATCGACAGAAAACTCAGCCGATCGTGACGTCTAATCGTTCCGAGACCAAAGACGTTCGAGCGAGCACCTTGCCTCGTCGTCGGGGTGATGTCACCCCAGGTGACTCGACACCTCAAAACAGCCCCAATCGACAGAGTCCGAGGACTTCGACGCCCAGCGTCGACAGTGCTGTCGGCTCTGCCGAGGGTCTGGGTGTTTCTCAACAAGGGAACCACGAGGAGATCCGACCCAGAAGTGATGGCTCAGATAGTTTGGCGACTTCCAGCGCACTCACAAGCCCGGAACCTCTGGTTTCGGAGACGAACCAAATCGAGCCCAGGGTTGATTTGAACCAAACAGACGCGACTACTGTTGAAGTCAGCCATGAGTCCGTATATCCGATGATTGAAGGAAACATTGTGGAGGAAACTATTCAAAAAGGTTAGATTTTGTGAAATTTATTGACGTATGTCAGAATCTTATAAATTTCATATCTCGAGACAAATAGTGTTAGTAGTTTAATTATTCAACACTTAAGATCGTATTATTAGTTAGTTTAATTATTCAACACTTAAGATCGTATTATTTTATTATTATGCTTCACTTTATTTTATCGCGGTTTAAAATTTTTTTCAACTACGTTAGAGAAGATATTAATTTTTGGATATATTAATTTAGGGAAAAAAGAAATCACGTGTGCGCGCTTTTCCGTTGATACACTTTAATTTCGGAGGAAAGAAGTAAAGTTTCCACTCGCTGTAGTAGCTCGATTATGTGCGTGAGAGATATCTCAGTAGGATATAAAACGGAAATACACTCGCGTGGGAGTGCGCGAGTGCGCGAGCGAGATCTGCTTGTGCCCGAATTTCGCGTTGCTCATCGCGAGGAAACAACAGCAGGAAACGAACAAGGAGAAGAAACGGTAGCCGCGGCGAACGTAGGATACTGTCGTCATCTATTGAGAAATGCGCGTCGGTTCATCATTTATAGTGAATAGAGCGTGGTTCCAGTCGCGTGAGAACGTCTATGCGTGAAGTCATCAATGAAGATGGCTATAACTCAATGACGCTCAAACGTCTATTTTCACTCTCTGGCACCCACCGTTCTGAAAATAGTGCCGCGCAAAATAACATGGAACTTGCGTGCACCTTTGTACCCATGCTCCTGTCGATGCACCCAAAATAGTCTTCGTTCTCTCTCGCGTCCCTCAACCCCCCCCCTCCCCCCCGCACTACTCTTTGTCCATCGCCAACATCGCGAAATGCCTGGATGTCTGCTTGATTCGATTCTGCATTAATAAGTTCGATCTCTTTTCGAAGAATAGCTTTGCACCAATAAATTCTCACGCAAATTATTAACTTTTTAATCTAGATTAACCGACAGAAATTGAAACTTTAAAATTAAATTGCCATTAACTTTTTCTTAATTCAAAGCTTGAAAAATAAGCGAGAGCAAATTTAAAATTATTTTGTAAGTAATAACCGATTTAAAATGTTTGTGTGTTTTGTGTGGTTCAACATTGTTAGATCATAAATTGATTGTGCTGATGTTTATGTATCGATAGGTCCCAGTAGGCAATAATGATTATTTCGGTAAAGACATTTTGTTGACATGTACGACTGCCTGTGGCGGTCATTCTTTCTGTGTCTTTGCTCCACGATTGAAAGTAACGACTGACGTTACGAAAGTAAATTTCGGTAAATTTCGTATAGATTCTCTTACCTATTACGTTATATTTGTTTTATAGAGGTTTTTCTACTATGTTAATAAAATAAATATCATCTTGATTTCTTGATTTCTCCCGTCTGACGAACTCGAGACATTCTAGTCAAACATATTATCTGTTTTTAAACATTTGTGTATTTTATAAATAATAAAATATTCAATACAGAGAAACGTAAAACCTAAACAGATTTTTTTTTTATATTATAATTTATTTTGTATTGTAGTAATTTAACTTTTACAAATTAAATTTAAACTTACAATTGTATAATGCAACAGAATAATAAGAATAAATCTAACTTCGAGATAGTTAGATTTTAAGTTAAAATCTTCAGGATTTTAACAGAAGTATAATCAAATAAGATGTGTGCCTAAAAGAATGCCTAAGAATCCGCTTCTATTCTTATACTCCAGTCTTAAAATGTATGTCTTAAAATATAGTCTTAAAGTATACAAATGTTTCAGAACAAACTCTAGAGCTTCGAACAAAATGTATTTGGCTTATTGTGAAAGTTTGAATTGCGAGGCTTACGTTCTCTCAAGATTCCTCTCTGGTGGTATTATTAATTGTTAGTCGTAATACCGATCAATCTCTCTCTGGTAGGCAGACAAGAATGATGAAAACGTGAAATTGGTTTTTAGAGACTAGAATAGAGCCGCACGAGGTGATCATCACACCACCTCCGGAGGAGCCGCGATTGAGCCAAGCGAGCGAAGGCAGCGAGGCACCGAGCGAGACGCCCTCGGAGGCGTCCTCGCCATCCGGCAAGGCGAGACGATACCGAGGCGACACCAGCAAGAGGAGAAAGGGCGTGTACATAACTCAATGGCCAGAACCCTTGGACGCGGACAGGAACAAGCTGTCGGCTCAGAGCAGCGAGGAGAGAGACGAGCCACCTGCGACGCCTAGCGACCTGTCCGACTGCGAGGGCCACACGCCTCGAAGGTAACCGGAGAACGTACGCCCAGACCCGTCGAAATAGAACGGAAGTGCGCCTGACATGGAGATGTGGTTTAACGTACCTCCTCCTCCTTTTCCATTTCAAACTCACATTAACAAAGCAATTGTGATACTATGAGTCTCAAGCGAGAGTTTTTATATTTCGATTTATCTCATGGAATTTTATTGAGCTTGCACGCTTTAATATTTGTAAAAAAAAAAAAAAAAAAAAAAAAAAACAAAAATAATTTCAGAGGCATTGTCAAATATAGCGGAGAGATTTCTTTTATTAAAGATTTAATAATTTTAGCTAAAGCTCTTACTCGATTGCAAATTAATATATTATTTAGAAATAAATCTCTCTTGTTTTGAAATATTAAGGTACAGCAAGAGACCACTTCGCGGACCCTATGGACAGATGCTGGAGGCCGAGATGGCAAAGCCGCGCACCACCGACATCGCGTTGGAGGAGGGCCTTCGTCCTCGTAGAAAGATCTCCGCGAATCTCTCGTACAACACGAGCAGCAACAACAACAGCGGCTCCGAGCCGCCCACGCCCTGCCACCATCGGACGACCTCCAGCCCGACTAAACTCGAGGGACTTCCGGGACCGAGTCCTGAGCTGCTCGCGGAGCTGCTGAGAGGGTCCTCGGAGAGGGTGGCTCGCGCACCGGCACATCGAAACGTGAGTCAGAGATTATCTTGCTTCGATATAAATTGCCGGTTACAATGCCCCGACTACATTTCGCCCATTTTTCGCGATACGACGGAGATAAGGACGAGGGAGGGCCGTAAAGTATCCGCACGATTCGTGCAGCACAGTTGTTATCGAAACATTTGATGCATGCACGATGCACGCTCCTTTTGATTAATGAACCAACCAATTTCGTCGAGAATTCTCTTCTCATACATCATCGTGCTACCATATTATTTTAATTGCACGCGAGAAGAAAAAGATGAAAAAGAAAAGTCAATCAAAGTTGATCATAATACAATTGTTATTTTAGATTTGGTGAGAGAGAGAGAGAGAGGCTCTGTAAAATTATCGAATTCTTTCTTTGAAAGCTACCTAGTTTTTAATAATGGATAAAAAAATAAATCGTGTCATTCACTTATTTATTATCTCTATAACATCTCTCTTCTCTCTGTGGGAGAGGTGATTTATTTGTATCCCGCGCTGAGCCATGAATATGACTGGTTCTCGTCGACAAATTCTTCACGTTAAACGAATAAATTTCAGGACGAGACGGTCACATTTCGCGCTAAATGCGAGGCATAAATGCGAGCCAAAGAATTCTGACTCCGACTTCTTCCTCGAATTTCGCTTCTTTTCTAAATAGTTCGTACAAAGACTTCTGATCGCAGGCTTATCTCCCTCGTATCTCTGGCTCGTGCATCAGGTCGCTGGGTAACATCTGGTCGAGAGGGTAAAGCGCCGGCAAGCCGAAATCCGCAGTCCGAGCGAAACGAACGGCCGCGTTCGCATTCGCGCGCTTGTCCGAATCCAGCGCCGAAAACATAATCTAATAATAATATACGGCCATATTTCTCGGATGAGTCCATGCTTTGGCCAGTGCACTCGACTCGATTGGTGTAGTGGAGTCCCTACGTGACTCCGACTTGGCGGGGGCGTATATACGTGGATATTCCTGGCGGATTGGGCATACCTGTGGCATACGAGGACCGTCCGGTCCTCAACATCGACGCGATGATTCGCGTGCCACAATCACTTTGACGCAATCTCTTGACGCGACCTTGCGCGCTATATATCGCTTATCGTTCTATATAGAGCAACGCTTATCGTTTCTATATAGAGCAACGCTTTACTTACGGATTTCTTCGAGAAACCTGTTTCGCCAGCGAAACGCGACATATATCTTTGTCAAATATATTTCTAAATTTATATGCATTTTTTTTCTCTATATAATATAAAAAATTAGAAATATCGAGGGAGTAATATATGGAGGAACATAAGATTATGTTGGAATATTTCTCGAATCACATTACGCTCCACTTTATAAATATAAATAATTATGTCATAAAATTAGATTTTATAGAGAAATTTTAGCCATATCTCTCTCTCTCTCTCTCTCTCTCTCTCTCCCTCTCTGTCTTTGTCTCTTTCTCTCTGTTTCTCTCATTCTGAAGAAATAACACTTTCGAAAATTACGTCCAAACATTCTCTCTGTTTCTCTCATTCTGAAGAAATAACACTTTCGAAAATTACGTCCAAACATTTCCCATGACTTTATAAGTTTGCACTGTTCTCTTGTATGTCTCACAAACTTTACGTAATTCTGATGAGCTTATGCAATGAATGCGTCCTCTATTCACATTTGAAAAGAACAACAATAAATCGCAGGAAGGATAGGCCCGCTTTATTCGCAAATCCTTGGCAGCCACAAATATATCACTTAAAGATGTCGTTAGTCACGTACTCCACGCGGATTAGGAATCTGACAGATTCTCACGTCGCGGTAAATTCAAGACTGCGAGATATTGCGCATAAAATGCGCCTTTGCATTTAATATAGTTGCAAAAAACATAATTGATCTTAGCGTTATAACGTTATTTGATAGATATGACACATAAGAATTTCTAAGGTTATATAAAAAAAACTGACGTAAAAATATAACACGGCAATCCAAAGAAATGAAAATAATTTAATTTTAATTTGTTATTATTTTAAACAATTTGCATACAGATTATAAAAAAATATGCAAAAGTGCCTGACAAGATTATTTCTACACGTTTGCGTATTGTATTAAAAATAGATTTGCAAATATGCATTCAATTCGATAATGAAGAGTGTATTTTTTTCTAGCGGAAGAGATATTCTGTGAATTTCTTCATTGGGATTTAAAGCGCGGATGAATTTTAATACGAATGGTGTTCGCAGACGAAGATTAATGAGGATTTTCGAAGAATTTATATTGTGTTGCGACAACGCGTACACGGCAGAAATTAGTCACGGCGAAAGAAAGCAGAATAACGTCTGCTGAGAGAAAGCAGAATTGTTTATGACGCGAGACGGGATGCATTTATGGCGATATCTCTACTGTGTATGCCTGTTACAGTCATCACGACAAATAGAGCTTCGTGAATATCTTCGCGGTGAAAAATGCGTTTTTACATCTGCGATGCGACGGAAATGCATGCCAACCCGGTCAGATATCAATCTGCATTTGTACGCAGTCGCGTTTTCATCGGGGGGAGGGGAGGGGAGAGAGAGAGAGAGAGAGAGAGAGAGAGAGAGAGAGAGAGAGAGAGAGAGAGAGAGAGCAGTGAACTATTTCTTCCGCGTACACGAGAGACCCTCTGTCGACGTCATGTTTATCGTTGACGTCACTACGCCCAGGCACCGCGAATTTTGCGTTCCATTCATGAAATCCTCGTCGAGTAGAGACTGACGTAATACTTAACACCTACCACTGTGTGTAAAGCTGATGAAAGCTTATCATTGAATGCTTTTCAGATTCTTTTCAGTTCTTTCACGATTAAATCCAGTCTTATTTGTGTACATATTTTCACACTTTTTTTTACTAGATTTATAATACCTTTACTAGATTATTATAATACAAAGATACATTACATTTCAAAATGAAAAATATCCATTTAAATTTGAAAAAAATTGTTTTTTGTAACAAATCTATAAATTATTTTTTCATCGTGAAAATATAACTTTATAAATAAATTTATTAAAGATATGTGATTTCATCAAGGCGATTATAATATTATTATCGAGAAATAATTTTTATAATTTCTTAAATAATTTTATATATATCCATATATATATCCATAGGTTTATAAACATACACAAATAACATAACATAAATTACACAAAACTTATTTTATAATTACATACAACCTTTTTTTATTTTATTCTTGCAAGCAAGAATGGATATATTATCTATGATATGTGGGCAAACAAGTGTAAATCTAAATTCAGTATAAATCATATTAATATGCCCGTCAAAAATATGATCTTTTATAATTATTGCATAAAATAGTTCTAATATAATAATAAATTAACAGAAATGGTTGATATTATTTAAAACATTAAATAGAATTTATGAAGGTTCTTACGAAGTTTCTATAACTATGACTTTGACTTATTTTCGCAAAATTTTGAACTTATAATGCAATAGATAAATACAATTTTACACAATTTTATAGTTTATATATTCAATTTTCATGTGTATTAATATTCGGTGCTCGTACCTGGCATCTTAATCATTTAATATTGAAACAGCGAAGCGCGGTAGCGTGCGTCTAAACGCTCCGGCGATGTATTCTTGAAGTAGCAAGTTTCTCCCCGGATGTGATGGAGTAGCGTATGCGGTACCGGGAGTACAAATTCGTTACTTTATCGACAGTATTATCGGTGGAAGTTTAGAGAAACTGCGGCCCCAGCGGCGGAAATTCGACGCGCGAGAAAGCGCGTCGGCGCAGGAGAGATACACGCCGGAGAATAATGAAAGGCCCGTCGGCTGGCCATAAACTTTCGAACAATAGCGTAATCGTGGTTCCATTGACTGTTAAGAGGTGCGGACGCGACTAGGCACGTGGGTGGTATCGGTAGGTACCGACTTTTATTACTCGCCGCTTGTATAGTATATCAGTCTCTCTCTCGGGAGAGACCGTGAAGGAATCTCGTGCACGCGCGATATTAAACGCATTTACGTTCGATACCGTTGCAGCAATCTCCAAGACTCCCGGACAAACATCTCAACAACAGGATTTCCTCTAATACCGAAATGATGTAAAAATATTGCAAGTTCTATTAATATCCAGTATCACTTTTTCCATCACAAAATCTCTATTTTATCGTTTAATAATTCGATTCGTCGAAGTAACTGAATAAAAATAAATACGAATCAAAATTATTTAATTTTCGATGCAATATATATTTTACTACACATACACACCCAACATATTTTATAGTAAAATTTTCTGAAATCATTATTGAGAAGAGCGATCTTAGAGTTTAAAGCTAGACATTGCACAGTTTGATTTAAGTTGATTTTTCGTTCGCGCGCGCACAGGAATAGCGAGCATAAATCAGCAGCGCGTTGCTTTCGCAATATCTCGCGACATTTTGATCGGGTCAAAGAATGATCGTGAAACTGGCGTGATGTATCTGTATGCGGGGCCGCTTGGTAGATCAGAATGTTGCCGGATAATCTATGAATAAACCGGCGAGTGCGCAATGCGCGCGCGCACGAAGTGGTTGCACCATTCGCCACGGGACATGTTACCGGGAAATATTTAAATATTTAACTTACACGATGGTATAAACCACTTAGCCGGCTAATGCCTGTAGTTTCGCAAGCACGGCATTCGCCATTGCGCGATATTTAATTCGAGCGAATCGAACCTTAGGATCGCGTGCGAGGCACTTTTGCCTGTTGCGAGTAAACAGAATTGCATTTTCAAATTGTTTGTACCTTATGCTCAATTCATAAACGTGCGTAACTTTATTATCGTGCTGAAACCTACTCGTTTGCTAGCGGCATCCATATTTTTTATTAGTCCTATTTTTCACGTGCATTCTAAAAAAAATGCTGAAAAACGAACGTTTTGATATCGCTTACTACATGTAACTCATATCTGTATAGCTTTTACTAAAAATATTTTTATCTGCTTGGGATATTTTATTTAGATATTTTATAATATTTCTTGAAATAATTTTTAATTAAACTTTTGATAGAAAGTAAAGTGCAAAGTGAAATATCGAATTTTGAAAATGAGCGGTATACTTGAAACTTGAATCGCAAAAAACTGTTTACTTTTGTATTTTATTAATGAAATATTCACTGCCTGCGGTATATCTTCCATATTGGAATGTTTGATTATTTATGCGAATAATTATTAAAGGAAATTCATGGGCCAATGATTTGTGCGCAGAATTTGCACGCGGAATGAATAGAACGTAACGCGTTGTGCATTTCTACAACAGCGCGATAAACTCGCTAAATGCGCGTCCGAAAGGTACGAAGTAGCGTTTCGATGCTCGCCGCAAGCTGGATGCAGACTAAACAAGCATCGTCGAAATAAATATAGGCCCGCAGGATGTTGCAAAAATGTGATCTCATAGAATAATCCACAGAGTGTGCATGCCAAGCCGCGATCACGAGCACATTCCGTGCGCTTTTAAGTAGATTCATTGGCATTTTGTTTATCCGAATGACACTTGTGATGTCAACCTGCCTTATATATCATTCTTCAGTCACAATTTTTTAATATAATCTTCTTGGAACTCATACTGTAGTAACATATACTGTAGTAACATACTCATACTATAGTAACTCATTGTTGCATTGAAAAATTTTTCACAATGTTTTTCCTAAGAAGAGAAATATCATAAAATGATCTAGTTGAGAGTGTTATATATTATATTTTCTTTCAACATATTTGACTATTAATTGATCTAAGTTCTTTTATTACATTTAAATTATTTTTAAATTTTAATAATTTATATGTAGGTTAATATGTAAATATAATATCCGTTTTTTTTAACACGATTTAATACGATAATTTTGTTGTGTAACAACGGATAAATATGAAATTAACTTTTTTTTAAACGAATGTATCGGAATTGTATGTAATGACCTTTAAATAGCATAAAATATTTAAATTTGGTTAAATGGAGATTTTCGTGATATTTAATGAAAAGCGGAAATATTTATAGACAATTGCATTTATATTTTGAATTTTATTGAGTACTGCATAAAAAAGGAAATTATGTTACGATTGCTAAGATTGAAGAAATTCGAGAAATAGTACGGTATTGAAAAACTCTCGTATTTCTTTCTGCTTTACAATTATTTCCATCGGAATGCATCCACCACCAGCGGTGAGAAGATTCATCCGCCGTCGCCGATGAATGAACGCGAGTGGCGGAAATTGATTTCTCGTCTGTCGAATAAAGAAGGAAGCCGCGGTCTTAATAGACGTCTGTTTATTACGACGCATTCGAATTCGCTTCGCGGGCTTATCGATTCCTCCCGCCTCATCCGTCGCCGGTAAACACAAAAGCCGCGCGCCTCCGTGAAAACGGCGAAGCCAGCCGGTTCATTGTTCTCGCACGCTCTCGCGAGGCTTGCATAAATCGTACGTTCAACTTCTTTAACGGAATCCTCACGTGGACGAGTTTATTCGGGCGTGAGTCCAGGCACATCGGCGCGGCGCGCGAAGCGAGCGTGTGAAGCGAGAGAGAGCCGAGTTTACGGGCCAGAATGCCGCTCGGCTATGAATTAGATCTCTGTTATTTGAAAGAACAAAACGTACGGTTACGCGCGAACGACTTGAGAGCCCGTAGTCCCGGTCGAACGTCGTCGTAAAATCGAGACGCGTCTGCCGGTGCAAAACGTGCGACTTAAATTTAAATGCGACCCGTCGATGCGTCCGCGACGTTAAGTGGCTCGCTAAGTTGAGCTTTAATTTGAAGCGCGGCTCAAACTGCGCGTACTCTCGAAATTTTTCAGCGACGTTCAGAGAGAGAGAGAGAGAGAGAGAGAGAGAGAGAGAGAGAGAGAGAGTTGCCTCGCGATTTTGAATTAAATTTACAGCAATTTCAATTCTATTATGGTTTAATTTTAAAGAACGGATACATAAATTACGGATTTTATTCATATCTCGATTATGCGCAGAATTCAAAGGGAAGTTTCACGAGTGGAGATAATATCTCTTCATGTTTTTCACGGCGCGAAAACATGTTTTGCCGATCGTAAAACGTAATCTCTCCATCTTGATGCTAGTAAATAATGAAATTATTATAAATGAATAATAAATAGAAACGAATAATGAATAGCAGATCAGATTAAATTGTCTCCCGACCGTATGATATATCTGTAGTTGAGATTAAATAAATTATTTGATTAGAAATATAGGGGACACCCCCCCCCGTTACAGTATCTCGCTTATCTAATCTTTCTGTTACGCATACAATAATTTAATAGAAAACAGAAATCAATGTGAAAGGATTAATGTCCAAATTCGTGCAAATTAAGAATTGGAAACAATTAACGATGTGAAGAAATTAATCGCGTGATACATCGAGATGAACATTTCGAACCTTACTTAACCATCAGCTTCAATATAACAAAAACATTGAGACAGAAAAAAACCTCTAGAACATAAAAAGTGGGTAAAGAAAAATTAATTTGTAACAAATTTTATCCCAAATTTTATCTCCGCGCGAAATCCGACCTGTTAAGGACCTGTTGCACAGTGACGAGGGGTTCGAAAGGGTTAACCTGGCGACTTGACGCAAGGTCGCCTCTCGTCTCGTCTCGTTGGACAAGGTCGTAGAAGGGGAAGGATGGTGGCGGCGATGCAGGATACGGCGGAGCGCGTGTAATCCACGTGAAAAGTACGCGCCGGCGTCCTGACGCCCGGCTTCCGTCCTCTCCACCGCCGCTATTCTCTTGGGCATCGATCAGCTTCCTGGTAGCTGTGCGACGGGTCGCCAGTTTCAGGCGTAACGTCGCGTCTAACTGTTGCTCGTCGCGGAAAAGCTGCAGCGGACAGCAGCACGCGGAATCGCTGTCTCGCTGCGGATTAAGTCCCCTCAAGACTTTCGGCTCGGTAATTTGGACGCGCGCGCGAGCGCGTGAAAAAGGCGCAATATTTTCAGAAAATAATTGTCGAACTTTACTTAACTTTACTCTTCTCGACATTAAATCCCGATAAATCGATAGTAATAATCTATACGATGTGATACCGCCACAGGTAACTACTAGACAGCACGAGGAGGAAGGGGAAGGGGGGGGGAGGGAGGATCGATTTATCACGAGTGTCTCGTTCTGTGCAATTCCATGCACGAAAATTCCGCGCGAAAATACGCTTTGCCCATCGGAGCGCGGTCTTTCCCGCGGTGTTAATCCCAAGTTATACAAGTTCGTACATGAATAATTGGATATGTTAGTTGCTCCAAAATATACAGAATTAAAAAAAAACCATTGCAAAAGATTTTTCTGGATTTTTTTTTTTTGGACAATAAATATTCTAAACATTTTGATGTCTTTACTTCCGTATGCCGTCTATTTTGTTTAACGTGGGTAGTATTTCCATCGATATAAAAATTATATTGAATGACTTAGCTTGGATAAAGTATAAGATATATTGTAAACTTATTTCCAATGACATAACAACATTGCTGTCAGATGCATCTTGCTACAACGTTACACAACAGAGTATTAGGGGCAATTGCACAAGTTGAAGTTGAGTAATACTTTCTTCGCGTTGAGTCAATCAAATTCTTGGCAAATAAAAGTATTTCAACATATTATATAAAAATTATAGCATTTTATGCTGCGGGAAGAGGAAGTAAGAGGAAGTAATCTCCCATTTGTTGGAATCTGACAATGTCTATTGTTCTACTCGTGAACAGAAGCGACGATTACCTCACTCGGATCGATCCTCGATCGGTGTAATCACTTTGCGTTATATCATCCCTCGATTTGCTTATGCAGCGTTATATCATGTCAAGCCATCCGTTTGTTTCATTAAGTAGAAATAAGCGTGGCGAATTGCGTGGATATATAAGATATATGAGTTGGCTGTCAAACAAGGTCTCTAGGTATCACTCCGCTTCGATTTACGCTTTTTTCACTCACTCTTTTTATTTCTCTCTCTCTCTCTCTCTCTCTCTCTCTCTTTCTTATTTTATCTCTTCCTTGTGACAAGAATTGAAGTAGCTCGGGCGACGGGGTGCAATTACAGGCGCGTCGCGACGCCTCCACTGTGTAACAGGTTGTAATTTCAATCGAGCCTCGTCGACGTGCAAATTCACGTTGAAAGTGTTTACTTTACGATTGCGTGGCACTCTAGGGCGACATGAACGCGTGTGAATAAGTACCTGTAAGTACGCGAGCGTTTTTCAACTCGTTTAGCACGACAGGTTGTCAACGATCCGACACGTTTATTAATGTACTTTCTTATATTTAACAAATATCACATTATATAATTTTTATTTCTTTTAAATTTCTTCGATTTGACCAGATAGATTCGTATTCTATAGCATAATTGTTATGAGATTAATATTTTATCGCAATAAACTTCATCTATAACTTAAACTTTAAGAATAAGGTGCACTTTTAAAATTCAAATTTTAAAATTTAATCCGTAAAACTTTCTATATTTTTAATGGCTCGTAACATAATTACAGACGCGTTTTAACTTCAATCAAGTTAAGCATATTTTTTTATATTAGAAATGATTGTATTTTTTTTTCGCTATATTTGTGACTATCAAAGTGACCATAAAAAAATAATAGATAATTGTGAAGAAATGTTATTACTTCAATATGTTATTAACATTAACATTAAAAAAATAAAATGCAACGTAATTTTTTTCTGCAATTGTGAGAGTAGCTGAGAGAAGCTCTTAATTATTCCATGCGCGTATCTACGAGCTAATCGAATAATGTCGATCACTTTGTGCTACTGGAAAGCTACGCTTGAAAATCAACTTTGTTCCCTTTGTCAGACAGATTTAATTCAATTTTTCATATATTTCAAGATATCTTGCGTTTGCGCGTACCGTTTTGGTGTTTTATATTATATTATATATTTCTTTAAAAATACGTTACATTTTGCCGCGCAGATCTGATCGGAAAATTGTCAAAGTACGTTTAAATGTCAGGACTTGATTTTTCTTTTTCGATATAGTCTAGTATGTAACATATTTTTCCTTTTCTCGATACCTCGCAGCTACATCACGAAAATGTCTCTTCCTGACCTTATCTCATCCAATCAATTCGATATTCCGCAAATGAATCATGATGAATCTCGTTTTATTGCACGGATCTATTTCTTATCTATTTAAAATTCTCGTTTATTAAAGTTGATTAATTTTTTTATGTAATAATGAGATAAAGAGATATTCCATAATATGTTTAAAATGCATCTGTAATAATAATTACCAACAAAATTGTCACAAACAAATTATCTTCTTTGAACATATTATATGTATTAATTGTTTCGTATATGCACAATATAAAACTATAAGTGCTTGTGAAATAAAATATCAATTTATATAATAGAATTACAATTATACAATATAAAGTCTATTACGTGCGATTGTCAATGTGATCAAGCAGATTGGTAATTGCTCGGTGATTTTTTTTTTCTGTAAAATGGGAGATAAATAGAAGATTTATATTTTAATAAATAATTTTTAATAAATAATACAAATTGTAATACAAGCGTATAAGTATAAGTAGGGAGCTTTTTTACTGAAAAATCTTGATTTTAATTACATACCTTTATCTCCTTAATTTCAAGGTGAAGGCTGCTCAGGCGCAAGGATCGGCGCCGAGCATTTGTGATATAACTTCGCGATTAATTAGCAAAAGGAACTTGCGTAATTAAGCGGTAGCACAATGGATCATTATGCTCGCACAACGGGATCAAGGGGTCACTATCGATCGCGCGTAATCGATTCTGTAACTGGGCGCGACCCGATGGAACGAGGAAAGACCGAAGCGTGAAAAAGGGAGAGAGAGATGAGAAAGAACGTTGCGGATGAGCTTGCAAGTTCACGAGGGGGGGGGGAGGGGGGGGACGAAGCGGGGGATCTTTAGTCACAGTGCTAAATATAACAAGCGGCCTGTCGGTTCGTTCGTAAACGACGCGTTCGACGCGCGCGATCGTCCAGAGGCGCGAAAGCTCCGCGTGCAAATTCCCACGAGGTTTTAAAGCGGCGCTGTCCGAGCGTGCCGAGAGTAGGCGTGCAGACACGTCGAGAAACACGGCGTCTTTTTTTTTTTTCTCTCTGATACGCGCGTCAGTTTCAAGTACGGCGCACATATGATCGCCAATTTTGCCAGTTAGCTCTTCTCGACGAGTTGGAACTCGAACTGTTGTAACTTTCGATTCATCCGTAACGATTAGCATTGTTGTTCAAAATGTCATCAACATCGTTCTCTCTTTTAATTTTAATCTTTTTTGGGAGAATGATGATGACGTTGAAAGATAGCGGAAAATATTGACCTCGCGATTTTTTTTATTGTAAATTAAAGAAAAATGCACATGATAAAATGTAACGATCATATAAATTGAAAACTATGGGAGACATATCTTTTTTAATCTTTTTATCTTTTTACTTTCTTTCCGCATTGGTTTCTTGGAAATTTTTAATTACTATAAATTTCACGGAAATTACTCGTTATAGAAATTTCATGGTGGAAATGAGGAAATAAAAGTAGAAGGAGTAGAGATATACGTAACAAACTTTCCAATCATTTGCAATAATCGATATTGAAGTACGAAACTTTTTTTATAACATCAGTTTTCTGGAAAGTCACATTAGCAATCAAGAGACACAGAGGAGAGCACGCAGTGAGAGCTATATCTTATTTCGTATATTTCGCATTTACAAATCATAAAATTTGAAAATGAATGTACGGATGTACTTAATTTCTCCATTGATACGTGATCAATGCAGTTTACCGAAACAAAAAGTGTTTCAGCGCGATCGACTTGAAGCTCGTAGGAAGAGTCCAGGAATAAAACGTTTGAGAGTAGCTTTTACGTACGGAAGCTTAAGAGCTCTACTTCAGTTTCGCCCCGTTTCCGCCAAGCGGAATAGATTAAAGTGAGAGACCGGAAACGCGCGAGACGTGAGTGCATATTCTACAGTCAAACGCGCTTCGCAGTGCATCGATTTCGGGAGATTGCGAAACTATCGATACGTACTTTTGCTTGGATTACTATGCGAGTAGAGGGTGTCGATGCTCACGAAATCTCAGTACAGGTGGCCTACGTGGATGACAATGGATGCTGATCGCAAGCTCGTCAGTCAGCCATCGGTGGACAGCGAGAATAACGAACGCGTCACTTCTGAGCGCGTGGGTAGTTCTTGTTTTTGATGTTTATAGACTAGGCAGGGCTAATTCTGAATGAAAAAGCATTCCGAGCATCTTGAGTAAGCGTTGAGTAAGCTTTTGACGTACTACGCTGCAAAAGTACTTCTAAAATAATCTCAAGTGTCGTTTGAAAATTATTAGACAAGTCAAATCTTTTCTTCTTCATCTGGCCCTTCTCTATTTTCAATTGTTATCAAAACGAAATATACTTTTGTAAAAATATATATGTTTTGTTTTTACATGTAAATAAATATTTATTTATCTGTATTTTTATTTACATAAAAAAAATTGAGATTTAAGAAACACGCGAAGAAAATAAGTAAAAAAGAATGCATTTAAGAAGAGGAAATCTGATGACCATCGAGATAAAAGAAGCTTGATGAAGGATTTTTAGAATTGAAAGATGATTCGTTATATTATGTATTAGTTAACTTAGGATTAAAATACTTCGTCTTTCATCGATATCTTGACGCGTGCATCCCAATGCCGACGCAACATCCTGGGACTTGTCATGCATGTTGTATATACGACTATAATCAAACGTGTCATACATACGCACGTGAAGCATCGCACGTGCACTTCTTTCGTAAGCACACGTGCGATCTTCATCACGAGACGATACAATAATCGAGCTATGACAGCGATACTCGTTCGCTTTCCGTCTCGGTCAAACGCTGCCCTTGTAATGTCGCTCATTGAATCTCCTTCCCTTGTAATGTCGCTCATCTTTTCTCATTGTCTTTTCTGTATTGCAGGACACGAGGACTCACGTGGTTGTGGAGCTTTACGATACAGAACGCTCTTATGTGGAGGCGCTACAGATACTAGTCAATGTAAGTATAGTTATTAGCACAATAAATCCAAGAAGAGAGAATCCGTTTCTTCACAACTTGAAGTTCAATCAAGAAAAAATAAATAAAAAGGAAATAAATATTCTAAAAAAATACTTTCCATTTAATTCTAATTAATTTGTAAAGATTTTCAAGATTTTCCTTCTAACTTACATAAAAGCATTGATTAATTTATTTCTTCTTAAAGTTTGATATCCTTTTTCTTCAGAAAAATGTAATATGATATGTCGTAATTTTTTTGATGATTCGGATTTTTTATTTATATTTCTTAATTTTTATTGATGGTGATGTAATAAAAAATAAAGATTTTTCTCAACTATTAAAATTTTTGTGAAAGATGAAGGATCAATTCTTTTTTTAAATATTTCAAATTAAGATGATTACAAAAGAGTTACATCAATTAATTTCCCAAGTCACGACGGCGAAAGAAACGGCGTTGCATCGATGCATGTCGGAAACTGCGATTCGTCCTTGTGTCTTGTAAACAAACACCCCCGCCCGTTTATTCGCGTGGATTGAACAACAGCTTCACTCGAGCGAGTTGTTGCCCGTTCCACCTAAGTACGCCATCTCCAGTCTGTTGTTTTCATTAAATTTCCACTCCCGACTTCATAATCGCTTTTGATTAAACACTGGAAATACCAAGTCATGACGAATAGTTATGGAAATTAGTTGGTTTACGCGTTTGCATAATCTAGTCACAAATCTAATCTAATCACTAAAGATATATTCTCAATTAAACACTTATAATTATTTTCATCTTCTAAATTTGAGCAATCGTCGTTGAAGAACTATATATTGTTATAATAATAATATATAAATTTTATATTATGATAATCACTTTTTATAATGGAAATTATGCTTGTATAAATTAATATTTTTTTAGAATCTTTATGGTGGAAACAAATTTGTATGATAACTTATGATATGATATATTTATGGCTAAAGAGATATATATATTTATATTTTATCAATTATATTGATTAATAAGCAAATCTTTTTTTCTGACATAATTAAAATCAAAAGTTTAACATTTTTACGACGATAAATTTTATGATGTATCGTTGTTCCGTAAAATCCTGGAAAAAATTGATTTCATTTATTAGATTTAGATATTAATTTATTAATTTGAATTGAATTACATTAATCTCTCTTGCGCAGTTGATGCAATTATAATATGTAATAATTTATATATAGCTGGTAGAGACAATGCCAATAGTAAATATGAAATTTCGTTTAGTTGTACGTCTGAAATATTGAATTCCTAAGAGACGACTACTCTCAGCATGTGATGCATTAAATGCAGGCTGCAGATCCATATCACAAGGCTGCGTTGTACTCGCAATCTAATTTTCAACGCGAGTTTGCGTCCTTCGTCGAGGATTTTGTTTAACAGCACAATGCATATAATATTCGCTGAAGGACGCTTCGCGAAATTAATTGCTCAATGAGTTGCGCAAGGCGGCTCGTAAATACGTGTGCCAAGGTATCACTTTACTATCACGGAACAATAGTATTTTTTTCGCCTATCCGCACTCGATTTCCGATATGGGTATTCGTACGTGTACAGATCATTTCAGTTCGCATTTAATTTCTCGCTAGATATTTCTTTTAGTTTTTAATTTTAATTTTTTTGTTCAAATTAAAAGCTAAAATGCTTTAAAACTTTACGGCCTTCAAATTCCTTTCAAATTGGTAATTATTTACATTTAAACATGTAGAAAAGAAAATAAGAATGAAACCTTACGATATAAAAATGCCGAAAGAATAAAACCTTATGATTATTGATATAAAAATTTATTATATAACAATTAAAAGTCGTCCTATAATTTTTGCTTTTTTTTTTTATTTGTCGAAACCCATGAAAAAAAATTGATCCTTTTTGAGCACATGTATGAGTTGCTCGTGATGGAAATACACCGGATCTTCGAAACACGTGTGAAATGTGAGTCACATTACGTGCAACGTGCCTTGTAAAATACAATTGCGTAGACTAGTCGACTAGACGCTTTAATAAAAACTGTCCGGATAAACGCTGCAGAACTGATGATGAGATTTTTGTTTTAATTAATTACGTGATTTAATGCCACACTAATTGCATTGTCGTTTTGCAGCGCGGCATAATTATTGAATCGAACAATTACGATAATGCTCGCAACAATACTGCGGAAAATTAGTGCCACCTTATCGGGTGATTTATTTGCTGCCTCTCACTTCGTTCATTATCAGTTATCGTTATAAAATGATAGTATTACAAATTCATCCAGCTTTTAAATAAAATCTCATTTTTCGTCATAAACTCTTAATAATATAAAGAAAGTTTTACGATATACATAAATCTGTGTTATATTTTATATTTTAAAGTTTATTTTTTATAACTTTTGATGTGTTTTTAATTTTATCATTTTTTTAAATTAAAAAGGTAACACGTACTATAATTGCAAAATGTATTAATAAATTTCATTTTTTTGGTCTAAAGGAATTAAGTTCATTGAAGTTGCATTAGAAGAGTATTCTTCAATGAACTTAATTCCTTTCAAATATGACAATAAACAGACAATATATATAATAATTTTTAGTTCTTAATTAAAGTATGATACGGACAAAATATATAATAATTTAAGATGGCGTAATCTAATTATTTGAGTCATCTGATCATCAAATGCATAGAATGAAATCGAGGACGTATTTCATTGTTTGTGCTTCCAAAATAGGGCGTGCTGATTTCTTCGAGGCGATTTTTAACTAGTATTACGTCCGCGGAATTTAAGCGTCACCGCGTAACGGTGCGTACGTTTGCTGGTTTGATTGTCATATTTTATAAACAACGCGGTTACGGCACAACGGGAACCGTTGTCGGCACGTTTGCTGATTATTTAACGACGGTCTTGGAACCAAATGAAGGGGGCTCCGCATTTTTCACGTTGCGATGCGACCTAGAAAAATAAGATGGAAAAAGATAGAAAGGGGGCTGTTAAAAGCATACAAATAAGCCGCGAGGTACATTTTTTACTGTAGTTGATTACAGTATCAATGCGTTGGTGTTAATTGAATTGAATTCATTTCTCGATCTCTCGCATTAAAATTCTAGTATCCAAAGCTTGCGGGATTTTCTTTGGTTTGAAGGACGCGAAATTGAGCCGAAGGTCTGTCGGCAACGTGCATGCAAATACTGTCTGATATAATTTAGATCTTCTAGATACGGCGACGTTAAATGAAATCTATTATTAGAAACTTCACTTTTTAATAAATAATTTTCTTATTTAAAAATAACGATACCATTGCGAAAAACTCAACGTCAGCTTTTCTCTCTATATATTTATTTTCATTTTATTGTCCCAGTGATAAATTTAGTAGATAAAAAGACTATTGTTACACATGTTGGGAAAGCAATATTATAAAAATATCTCTATGTTTCAGAAATACTTACAACCCTTGAAAAGCCCCGAGAATGCTGGTCTGGCGGATGCCGGAACAGTCGACGAAATATTTTATCAGGTAGGTGTATAAGTATATGAACAAGGTGGGCCTGAATACATAATATAATACAACTGGAAACAAAGTAATTTTACAGCAAAATAAACAAAATGATAGAATATTTTTTTTCAAATAAGACCTCATTTTCAAAAAGAAAAAATTTAGAAAGTTAATTAAATACGAAAAATTATTCTCGAAAATTTACAAGAATAAAACGTGTGTAGAAACAATCCAGTCTAATTTAATGCAAAACTATAACTTTGTACGCGATCATACAAAATGTCTGGAACAAAATTATATCAAATATAGTCAAGTGTACACGTACTTGATTAATTTTCAAAATTTTTTTTTTAGAACGGGTCAAAAAAGTCCTTTATCATTTTGCAAATATGTGCTCATCCTTAATAATTAACAATTCGTTATTAATTGCGAAAATCGCAAAATGATACAGGACTTTTCTGTTCAATTTGATCCGCTCTACCGCTGTACATAAGCGCTATACCATTAGAAATCAGACATTTGTATCAGACATTTTGTATATACGGCACTTTGCATTTTTGCATGTTTGCAGAAGTGTGATGTATTTTTGATAAAAACTTGAACGCCACACTTATTCTGTGCATATAAATCTATGTCTCGTCGGCAAGTTGTAATTTAACATCCAGAACTTCCCCGGAACCGAGGAACCTCCGTTCTCTTCGCAGGTTATATTTTAAATGCCATGTCGAGTTGTATATATACATATATATATAGATGGAGGAAGGCTTTACGATCTTCCGACCGACGGAAGATTTAGGGCGAAGGCAAGATCTAACCGCGAAGTTAATCGATCTCGCTCGAATGGCGAACACTATCGATTGTAGAATAGGCCACTCAATAATTTAAAATTTGTTTACAGCGTGGTCGATTTGCGAATTGTTAACAAATCTGTTAATTATTAACAGATTACCTTGAAAAGTAATTGAATGAATATATCATCAATTTATTATTCCATTATTCAAATAGATTAATAATTTAATTAATTAAATATCAATGCAATTTATCATTAATATTGAACATATAAAATAATTATTAGAATTAATGCAAAAAGTATATTATATTGTTTTAATAGAGAAATAAAAAGCTTTACAAAATTAATTAAATTAATTAAATTACTAAAACTTTAAAATTTAATAATGGCACAAAACCGATATCGTCGTTCTTATTTATCTTTTATTTTTTACGAGAGATAAATTATATATATTTGTAACAATATGTAATAAACTCATGACGGTTGAGTCCTCCACATATTAGAAATCGATGCACACTTGATGTTTTAATCGATTCTCAGATTTCCGGCATGATTCTTCTTGTAAAGTATTATTCGACCGTGCGTCGATCAATCAAAGATAAAGTTATTGAAGAGAAATACTCATGCATTTTAGATTCCTGCGCTTCTCAGTCATCATGAAGTATTCTTGGAGGAGTTGCGTAGGCGACTAGACACCTGGGAACTTAAGCAGACGATCGGCGACGTCTTCCTCGATGTGGTGAGTTTACATTGTTACTAGGTGCGCAAATACCTCTGGCCGGACACGTAATAAATTACATGACAGTATTCGTCTTCCCCTTTGCCGTTAAGATTCCCAAGACGTCAATAGAACCAATAGATATCGTAAAGTTAATTCGCGGCATATTCTTCTGTTCGACCCGCGTTAATAAATTGACTAACGACGCGGCCATACCGTCCCCTTATATAAACGCAGAATATTTTTATCCTCGGAAAGACATTTATTTACGTTCCGCATTTTTTTTTCATGCGTTATGTAACGAATAAATTTATGTCGAGGTATTTCAGAATTTTCTCTGAAAGATAAGATATAACGCGAGGTGAAAATCATTCTCGGGCTTCGTCCTCTACGAATTAATTCCGGTGTATTGGAATTCGTTAGATTAAGATTATAGACAGAATAAATTTTGACGGTGCCAACTTTGCATGGCTCTTGAAGTTTACCGCATTATTTAATACAGAGAATAACAAGATTTCATCATTCTCGAATTTATGCGCCTCGCATTTGAATATGTTGTTGCTAAGAATGGATTTAAGCTTTTTATCGATTATTTAAAAATAAACTAAAAATGTGCCCCACTTATATTTTTATTGAAGTAAATCTTTTAACCGAATGTCTACATAGCGCAAAGTAATCTGGATTCAAACATTTTGGATGGAATAACGAAATATATTTTATTTAAAATTGAATATTAAAATTGATTTATCAATTCATTTAGATTATATTTTACATCTTTATTTATATAGTTTGCAAAAAATTCATGTTTATGGAGAATTGAATTAAATATCTTTCCTTGAAGTGACGTATTCGTTTGAAGAATTACGTTTCGTGCACAGTATACACCTTCGTCCGTATGTAAAAATATAAAGAGCCTATGTCGCTTTCTAGTTCACAAAGCCAGTGGTGCTGGAGACATATACCCTGTTTCTGGACAATTGGAAGTCTGCGAGGAAGGCGATAAAAACAACGTGCCAAGCGAAGCCGGCCTTCGCACGATTTCTCGAGGTACGCTGCACATTTTATCCGTTGTGACTCTTTCTCTCTCTCTCTCCCTCCCTCTTTCCTCCCCTCTTTACACAACACAACCGTTATTATTAAATACGAAACTTTTTCATTCCACGTCGCTTCTTAAAGCGTCGCGATCAAACCTGACCTTTCGCAATTTTATTGATATAATTAACTCATTACTTGATTGCCGGCGTCTCACCGTCGCCTATTTAGATTCCTATGAGGCTCGGCACATCTTTAACATACCTACCCCTGAGAAGCATTAGCCACTTTAAACGCTTAAACACACTTTACAACATTTTATCATTATGCATTAACCTTACTGAGTTTGTAATAAAATACAAAAAGATTGGTGGTTTTGCCGAGCTTCTTGTATGCGACGTACAATTATGACATCGTATAATACAGGTTACATGCCTCTTTAAAAAATTTTTAAATAATTGACGATTTTATTTTAAAAAATTGAATTTTTCATAATATACAAGACTATATTAATTGATTGAAATTATTATAATTATAAATAATAATTATATTATCGCTAAAATATCTAAATTGCATGCTGAAGTTAATTTCTCTAACCCGCGATAAATTTATCCGAGGAAAATTATAAAAAGGGTAGAGGGTAGATCATACTTTGTTACAATTAGACAATGGAGCGCGAGCACAAGGGCAAATTGGGACTGGACCAGCTGCTGATCAAACCCGTGCAGAAGATTCCGAGATACGAATTGTTGATCCAGAGATTGCTAAAGCACACGGATCCGACGCATCCCGATTACGAACTGCTGCAGGCCGCACAGAAAGAAGTGCATGAACTGGTCGTGAAAATCAACTGTACGGAAAGAGAGTCGCTCGAATGGGAGCAGCAGCAGACCACGTTAAGGGAGGTTCAAGCTCTCGTCGAGGGTCTCGCTGGCATCGTAACGAATGACAGGTAGGCCAGCGAGCCAATTTCTGTTTGCAATTTTTGTACCAGTCGCGAAAAATGCGGATAATAATTCGACTTCGAATATCAATATCAATCGAATTCATCAATCAATTTCGAATAAACTAATGTATAATATAATAGGTGGGTTAATACTTAAGTTTTGTTTTCCCAAAGATGGCTGGTCCTTGGAATTTACGATCGACAAATCGCGATCACAATTCACGATCATATTCTAGTGTAATATTCTCGGATTTAGAGTCAAAGTCGTACTTTGTCGTACATATTATTACTTGTTTTTAAGTATAAAATATAAGCGACAATTTTTTTTAATAATGATTGTGTGATATAATGTTAATACTATCTTTATTATTTAAGATATCGATATCGATATTAAAATTTAAATAAATATAATAATTAAAGCGTATCGTCGTGACATAAATTTTTTAAAATAGTCGTTTGAACGGTCTTTTAGCAACATAAATAATTAAGAAAGTACGTATTGTTTCCATAGGCCGTTTTGTAGTGAATAACATTTTCCAATAAATTATCGACTATTGCTGTGACAGAAATGTCGTCCCACTTCACGCGCCTTTCAATCTGTATCAATCGTCTCGCACGCGTTACATAGTTTTTCCACTGAACTTATTTAGCCATCGGAATCGGAGTATTGATTACCGATAATGATGCGTGCTGTAGAGGAAACTGGCCACGACGCGACAAAAAGATTCATCGAATTCAACGTGTGACACGTTGTCTGCTTTCCCGTAGAGCTTTCGTCCGACACGATCTGGTCACCATAGCGTCGAATCAGGGCACACGGAAGGAGCGAGCTTTATTTTTGTTCTCCGATCTTCTCGTCATCACCAGTATCAAGCGCAGAAGTGGCACGATAAGGAAGCCGTCAACGTAAGCGCTTGACATGGATATCTCAAATATACTTTGATATTAAGAAAGTTGTTAATTTTATCTAACAATCAAATAAATTAAATAAATTTCTTTCGAATTTATCTTTAAATTAGACTTATTTTTCAGTGTTTTAATGTTTTATATAGAATATAATAAATAAAACATATAGATATGTTATTGCAATAATTGCAAATAACAATTTTTTAAAAATAATTTTGATCATGTGTTATACATTTAATATATATCAATAATTTTATTTAAAAAAATTAAAAATAATGCAAATAAACTTAAAGGAAAAGTGTTCTTTAACATTAGCATTAATAATGATTCATGACACGTGGTAGGAATCAGTAACTAGGAAGTAACTACTAGTAAATACTAGTAAGTACTAGTAAGTACTAGTAAGTAACTAATTTTGAAAAATAATTGCTTCGTATATACTGTATTAAGAACTTTTCTAAAAAAATAAATTTTCCATGTGTATTATAGAATATAATATATGGAGAAAAATAGTTTTTAATAGCAAATCATTTTGATAATAAAAATATAAGAAAAGATAAAAATTTGCAGAAGTACCTGTCCGAATAGTCTGGTCGGTTTGCTTGATGCAAACAAGTACAAAATGCTGATGCGAATTCCGCTGGATGATCTCGAAGTAATGAAAGGTATCGTAAAATCATCATTTATATATTCTTCATATTTGAATTTAAAATGACTCTACAAATGTCATTTCCAGCCAAAGACGAAAATTTAAGGCGAATGGCGCGCGAAGTGGATTATCTCCGAGAAGACTGCACAAAGTTGACTCAGCTGCAGGAGCTTGCTGCGACTTTGCATGGAGCTAAGCAACAGTTGGAAGATCTTATCAAAGATATGCTGAGTCATGCCCAACGGCAACTGGCCGAAAGAAACGCCGCACATTCGCAGCTGGCTTGCCTAGAACTTACACTTAATACTCAGTAAGCATATCTTTCAAAAATTAAACAAATAAATAAATATAAGGAAAAATTTAATGATCGATTAATGATGACGAAATATAATACTGATGACAATTCCCGTTGCATATAAAGCAAAAGCACAGTGTCTGTACAAATTTGCAATGTAGTAAATTCTTGCTACAAAACATTACAATCTAAAATATATAAATTTATATTTTATTTATATTTTATTTTACAATGTATATGTACAATCAAAGAAAATTAAATAAATTTAACTTTATTAGAGATCAGTAAAATAAAGCTTCATTTCATTTTTCAAGATTATTATTGTTAAATTCTTTGTTCTGAAAAAAATCGTCTTTGATCATGTTTTATTATACATGTTCAATATTAGATTCCTAAATCAATCGCAATTGCAACGTGACTTACATTATACCTGTCTACTTTGTTTGCAGAGCCGGTATCGAGAATATATCCGTCATGTTCGCGAAGCCTGACAAACGTGCAAGCTGGGAAGAAAGTTTTAATGAAGCCAAACAGAAGCTCGGTGGGTAATATTACCCTTTCGTCGAGTATTTTCACTTAAAAAGTCATAAGAAGATTTTGTTACATTAATTCTGTATTCTAAAAATAATTCAACATTAATCTTTAATTTCTTCAAATTTGTTGTATACGTTTTATTTTAAAAATTATACAAATAGTAAAGTTTTCGAGACAGAATATTTCAAATATTTTCCCATTTTATGCGCAGCGCTATCAGCTGACAGGAGACCGTGTCCTGAATTTGTGGGACCTTTACCGATTAGAAAAACGCGAGCGGGTCTCCAGTTCACCTGTGCGGCGCCAACATTGGCGAACGGGCAGGGGTCGAAGGATGTCTGGGTTTGCAACAGCGACGGTTACGTCGGTCAGGTGTGCGTGTTGAGTCTTAGTCCAGAACCTCCACAAGTAACATCCTGCAACGGAGTCTGCAACGCCAGAATACTCTGCGTCGCTGGAATACCCGCCTGCACACCTGGGTAAGATTGGCAAGATGACAAAAATAATTGCACAGAGGAGGATTGCATTAATTAAACAGTTAATCGAAGCGAAGAAGAATAAACAAAGATAGATGGCTTAAATGTTGTTTTTTTTCAGTTCAAACTCGTGCACGTCGAACAATAGTCCGTTTGGTAACAGCAAAAGCGGTATAAGTATATCGGTGCAAGATGTGGATGCCAGTGGTGGTAACATACAGTTAGACAGGTAATCATCATTCTCCCGCGCCAATTGCAATTTGACGTGTAAATAATGACATTCAAAACCTGGCAATATAAGCAGTTCATAATTAAATATGATTTATTAATTATGAAATATTAATAAATAATAGTCACATTATCTCTTGTTTATCGGCTCGAGCATAAATATTCGGAACGCATGATTTGTCCAGTAATACTACTCCTTTACAATTTACAACGGAACACATTTATTGAAATTAAATATTAATATTAATTATTTATAAAATGAAGTAAAGTGGAATTTATGGAATTCTTCCAAAATCATAGTAATCGTGAAATTTAAATATAACCGCACGATAATATACTACATGAACGTCTCGTATATTTTAATGTTGCTTTCATTTTATTTGTTTAACATTCATCTTTGTGTTCGCGCATTTTGCAGTAGCTCGAGCTCCGACGACTCGGACTCGGACGACATTCCATGCGCAGATACGGGCAGCGTAACGCTGAGTGGCGATGTATCGACTATCGAAAATACTACTACAGAGGAGGACGCGAATCAACCCACAATGTGGTTGGGAACTGAGGACGGTTGTATCCACGTGTACAACTGCAACGACAACATCCGGATCAAGAAAAACAAAGTGAAGATTCAGCATGGCAGCAGTGTGCACTGCATCATGTAAACGATCACCGTATATTTTATTATTGCAAAGCAATATGAGAATATTTATTTTTTTACAATATACTCAGTGTTCTCATGATATTATGATATTTCGTAATTTTAGATATCTGGACAACAAAGTGTTCGTGTCACTTGCCAACGGAGACATTACTGTTTACGTTCGAGATCATAGTACGTGTCAATATTTTTCGTAATTAGTAGTGAAATAGCATATAAAATAGCCATAAAATTTTATTCTGCATTCTATAATGTGTGTCTTGTTTTATCTTTACTTTTTTTCTTTATTGATTCTTTTTACAGCCAGTGGATGGAACACGCCTGATCCAACAACGGTGTCCGTTGGAACGGTAGCGTCGCCGGTGACCAAAATGTTGTCCGTCTCCGGAAAACTCTGGTGCGGTTGCCACAACAGCGTGAAAGTTTTGAATACTCATACTCTGGACATTGAGCATACGTTCACTGTGAGCAGCGACACGAGCCGCGCCGTTTCGTGTATGGCGAATTCTGGAGGATTAGGCGTCTGGATTTCCTTACACAATAGCGCTGTGCTGAGGCTTTTCCATTCCAGTACATACGAATGCTTGACGGATATCAATATCGCGCCAGCTGTCACCAAAATGCTTGCCAGTAAGTGTCAAATCTTGAACAAAACCCGGGAAAACCCGATTAAATTAGTTAAAAGCAGGATAATTTGAAATAAGAAAGTTTATATTGATTTAAACTTATTATTAATTTGAAATCTTTTCTAATTAAGATTAAAAGTTAATTTTAAAACAATTATTATATTAATTTAACGTTAAATATCAAACATAGTTAAGATATTAAAAAATAGGAATAGGTGGTGTCTAATATATTTATTTTTGAAATCTATTCAGCTAATCCATGTCTGATCGAGTGATTAATAAAAACGACTGTAATTGAAAAATGTAATTCGGCACTTATTTTAACGGAAGCGTTAAACTTGTTGCAGATTGCGATGACATAATTCGGCAGCACAAGGCCGCATGTCTCAGGGTCACCGCACTATTGGCTTGCAACGAGTTGCTTTGGATCGGTACGAGCGCTGGCGTGCTGCTCACCGTGCCAATTCCCCATATAAAGCCATCTACTCAGAGGATGTCGCAGCCACCGATCGTAACTGGTGCGTATTGACGTCATATTCTATCGCCTGTGTCGCCTGTTATTATTGCCCCGCGATATAATTAGAAAGCTGGCCGACACCCCAAATCGCGCGCGATTTCGTTCGTCCACGTGGAAGGATACAGAAACGATCGATCAATGTCACGTTTTTTTTTTTTGAATCGCATTAGAATACACATAAGCACACAAACACATGTACGCAAATTCAACTAAATTTTGTTACTCGCCTGTTAATATTTATATGCACATGCTAGCATTTTAATATGCAATTATGGACCTTATCAGGGTGTTTTTCCTTGGAAACGAACTACATGAAATTATCATCGCACAAATTTATTTTATTATAGCAGAGATTTAAAAATGACGACAAACGAAATTCACACATTAACTCCCTACATTTAGTAAAAATTTATATCTAAAATTCATAATCTGAAAATCTTTATCGGATTAAGTAATAGGATTGTGATGCTCCGCATAGGAATTCCTCACGGACACACAGGACACGTGCGTTTTCTCACTTGCGTGGAAACGCCGAATCCTTCGAAACCAGATCCTCGTCCGAAGGTAAATCGTTATTCATTGAAATCGAACAAAACGCAGCAGAACAACATCAATCGCGGCAAACTCCTGATTATATCTGGCGGGGACGGTTATGAGGATTTCCGCGGCCCTCAAGCGTCCGCCGAATTACAGGCCGGTCGCGAGGACTCTACAAATCATCTACTGCTGTGGAAAGTGTGATACAATAGAGAACGACCCCAGGTAAAATATATAAAAAATTCTGCTAAAAGAATTAATTTCAAAGATAGAAGTTTGTACATCAATTATCAAATGTCTGTTAAATTAATAATTTTTTATAAGAAAAATAATTATGTTTTACATTCTTTTTTATAATATAATTTTTTTGTTATTAATGTTATATTTTTTTCTTTGGATATGTAATTTCTTGCACTAAAATAAAAAAATTTATATATATATAATATATTATTATATATTTTTTATATTTTCTTGTACAAGAAATTATATGTTCAAAGGAAAAAATATTAAATAAAAAAGATTATATTGTAAAGAAAATGTAAAACAAAACTATTTTTTTATAAAAAATTTATCACGTCTCTGAAAAGACAATTTAAAGTATAGTTATTTTACAAAAATAGTTTCATAATTCTTTTTCTGCAATTGGTTTTGTTAATCAGCTTTTCTTAATATTTTATTGGTATGCTAAATAAAACTTTTCATCATGTTGAACAATGTTCAGGATGATGCAGTAATCACTTTATTTCCAGTAAGTATATGTTACTGTATCAAAATTTTAAACATCCATTTATATTTAGCATATCCTTTAGCACTTAGATATGTAGTTTGTTACTTATGTTCACTATACACATATATTTCTCGTAATAATAGTCTTTTTGTATATATATCGTATTAATTCCGTATAATGATATTTTATTTTTTCATTTTATATATTTTTATTTAAAGAATCCGAAAAAATACATATTTTGAAACCATAATCTATACGTTTATAACATTTTTAAAAATAAAAAATAATTTTATTCTACCGCAGGAAATAACTTGAAATATTCATTCTAATATTTAAATAATCATGGATCTTTAAGTTGAAGTTTGATAATTTATTATTTTGTTAAATTACATATCACAAAAAGAAAATATTAAAAAATATAAAAATATCACAACAGCTATCATAACATGTTCTCAATTTAATATTATGAATTAATTATTATGAATTTTTGCTAAATAAATTTGTTAATAAGTCAAGCTTGTTCTAGGAAGACCTTACGATTAATTGAATACCAATATTGATGGATTTATGTTTATTTCTTCATAAATAAGACGTCATTATGGGAAAAGGAAATCTGATGAAGGTCACTTTCGTTACAGACAAGGGTCGTGGTAAATGAAAGCCGGCATGACACGCCGTGGGAATCGTTATTGTATGCGCAGCACGCAGGCGGACGCCATTGCCGTCGTCTGATCGCGGCGGATCAGGACGCATCGGCACGCCGGGTTTTCAGGGAACGCGGAAGGGTTCTCTGGCTGGTATTAGCCGAGTGGATCAAGAGCAAGATGCGGGAACTGCATTATTTCCAGGATATGAAGAAGTATCGGCTGCAGCTCGCACGGGAGTCCGACTGATCGAGAACGATCACGGACCCTGCCCTTGTCATCGTTGTACGATCTAATGAACGGATCCGCTATTTTCTGAACATCATCAGTCACGTGATCTGATGCTCTGACGCGAAATCGTTTTACCAATGACGCGTGCTCGATGGCCGTGGGACGTCTCTCTCTCTCTCTCTCTTCTTGTTTTCTTGAACGTACGTCGGAAATTATTTGAAGATATAATGTATAATGAAACAATGTTGTTATGTGATATTTAGATCTGAACGTTTGAAAAGTATTTCTTTTTATTATACAAATTGTTAAATTATTAGTAGTTCGCGTTAAATAGAAACACGATTTAGAAGATTATGTGTACTTATCTGAATTTATCGATATCTGCGATACTTGTACGTATTTGAAATACATTAAATATTTCTGTGGGTTGAGCACATGCCTTTGGTAAATTAACAATGCTGGATGAAGTGTGGGATTCAATCTTATGTTGGAAATGGTAGGATCTGATTCTTGATGTAATTCTGAATGTCGATGTATGTTTGTTATACACACGAGGACATAGTCTCGGAAACGGCCCACATGTTAAGCTAAATATTCCCAAACAACACGAAAGTTTAAGAGACATCCTATGAGGACGTTTATAAAAAATTTAACAGCTTTTTTAAGTACCTTTACGATGCTTTTTAGACATTTGTGTTGTTCGGGTTTAATCCATGTACATTTTCTTTTAACTACTTTTTAATATCCTATCTCTTTAAAATGGTAACAAATTACTCAATCAAACTTCTAAGGGAAAGAATATTAGGAAAAAGTTAAATTATATATAAAAGATATAGGAAGTGTAAATTAAATTAAGAACAGAATTTCCATTTCTCGGATCGGATTATTATCAAATAAATTATCGACGCTGAAAAATCGATGAAATACGGTACCTGGCAGGGCGTTGAATCGAGCTTATACATGTGCAAATGTGTCAACTTTGGCCTACATCAATTAACAAATATAGAGATCTATATTTCTTACGAATACTGAAGTGCCAAAAAGAAGAAAAAGAGAAAAAAAAAAGAGAATAAAATTGCTTCCCCATTTGTCGATCGACTGCGAAAGTACTGACGTACTTCATTATTTCCAGTACGTGGTATAATGTAATTCGATGTGCTTTTTTTTCGTGTTAATTATTTTAAGAGTTTATCGAATTGTGTAAATCAAGTGCGTGTTGAAATTCAAAATATACGGATATTTATTTAAAGAAGACGAAGAGCAAAAAAAGAGAAATTTAAAGCTTTCATATTAGAGATGACTGTTTATATTTTATCCATACGTATGTGTGAGTATGTACGTGTATGGACTTTATTGTCTTCTGATTAAAACTACCAGTCAGTAAAAATCAATTTACAATTGTAAATTAATTAAAATGCCAATAATGATTTTGTCACAACTTTGCCAACATATATATATCTTTCTTTCTTTAAAAAAATTGTATTTTTACAAATTAATTAAATATTAAATTTCTTTTAATATTTGACTCGACAAGATATATTCAAGGAATCTTTGATAATAAGGAATTTTAATAAAAAGAAAACTTAAAAGAAAAAAAACTTGAAAAAGAAATTGAAAAGAATTATACATTACTCTTTTATACAACTTTAATAATTGATGATTTGTTCATTTATATTCTTTGCTCCTACAAGACTTTACAATCAATGTCGTACTGTATAATACAGTAATTTAAATGCAATTAAAAATAATTTAATTCAAAATGTTGATAATAAATTGGAGGTACATTTAACAATAAACGATAATTTGTTGTTTCAATTATATAAGTGTTTGAAAAATGCTGTTTTGATAAATAAAAATGTGTAACATTGATTGTCATAAATTCACATAGCCAAGTAATCTAAATAATCAACCATACAAATACAAAATATTTGACAATAATTAATTAATAATAGATCTTGAAATAATTATACAAGACCAATTGAAATTATACGTATATGATCATTAATGTTTCAACAATTCATTGTTGTCATGAAAATGCGATTAATGCAATGATCAAATAATTATTTTGATTCCATGAGAACGTAGTAATTTGACAGCGTTGTGGATTTAATTTATTACGACACACTGAGTAAAAGAGCAAAATTACAGATATTATGTTAAATATCACATAAAAATTAATTAATAAATTTGTTGTTATTACACAATTTATTTCTAGACGTACAGCTTTTTATGCATTGTTATTATTATTCTGTTATATTAAACAAACAGACTTTTAAAACAGATCTTTTTTAAATGTGGAATTTGTCATTTTATGCAATTTTATGGTTTTTCTATTCTGCTATTTGCCAATTTTACTAAATGTACATATATGTCAGTTATGCTGTTAAAATTAAAATTTTTAATATACTTATTTATTATATAAAAATAATATTTCGCAATGATATTATCAAATTATATAAATCTTTTGTCAAATTAATATAAATGAAAATATATGTACATGTACGTTTGTGAATGATATATAATCAAATCTAACTTTGATTTCTAAGGAATTATAAATTCCAAGCCAATGTACACGATGTAACAAATATTGCGAAAGATGAGAAAAAATGTTGCGGTAATTGCGTTTTCACTTGAAATTTAAATTGAATATTATCAAGGCAAATTATATTCAAAACTATTTTTATATATAATAATAATTATATATAATAATTTTGTATATATAATATTTATATAATCGGTAATTTATATATCGGTAATAACAAAACATACACGTATATTGATATTTTTTAATTATAAAGATATACAAAATATTAATTATAAAAAATATACGAAAGAATTATATAAGAATTATATTATTCAAGAATTATACAAAAGAATTTTTTTATTAGCAACAATTACATATCTGATTACAGATCATAATTTGTATGAAGACATATACATGTATTATGTACTTCTCCTTTTATATGCTCTAAATTATAACACATATATCAATATAAACGTAATTGAAATAACATTTTTTCTACGAGCGATTAATGTTACATAATCTACATACCGTAATATATACATTTTAGTTATATTTGCATTTCAGATGTGTATATTTCTTTCGAATGACTCGACTTCTCGATAGTGAGTAACTTACTTTCGATATCGTCAATGGCTAATAGGGAGTTATCTGCCGACACGATTGTACTTGTATTATATATAATTTCATTCGTTCCTTGATTTATCTAGCGCTGTGCTTCGCCATTTTGATCATTATAATATTTTGGCTAGCGCGACGCGATGATATTGTAGATTCTGTATGAAGAATGCGAATATATTCTCATTCTATTCTTTTTGTACGTGAGAATATTTGCGGTTATATGCCTGTTTCGGAGATCGGAGAATGGAAGATGAGTCGTGATTTAGATAATTTCAAATTAACATTTATTTGAAAATTGTTACACGCGCAAATGCTGCGCAACATTGTGCAGTATACACATTGTGCAAAATATGCGCAACATTGTGCAAAATACATTAACATATGTATGTATGATATTATGTACAAATAACGGTACTCGTTTAAAATAAAGTCGTTTACAAATATATATTGACATTCCTACATTCTAGACTGCAAGTGCACATAATATATATAAGAATAGATAAAAAAGATTTTTCTCCAATGATATATCATATTAAAGATTAGACACACTATTTTTAAATACACGATGATTGATATAAATTCTTAAAATTATCTTTTTATTTTATATTCTTTTTTTATTTATAAAAACATATATGCATTTCTTATAAATTGTATATTTTAATATTTGTTTGTCAAGATATTATGCCCGCATTTGATATGCAAATGTTAATATTAAACAATTTTTTATCTTGTTATCAGTTGCATCATCGTAACTTTGATTAACCGTGCGATTAATTGCACTTTATCACTTATTATTCTCGTACTTTCATTACTGACTAGAAATCTACGTAGACAAATATAATTATATATACAAATGAAAATTCCCTTTGTTGAGTAATTTTTTAATCTAATTTTACTTTTGTGTACGAAAAATTAACGTCACTTTCATTTGCATTATGCAAATGAATGGAGTTAATAAAAAGTTGGGAAAATGTTTTCTAATCTCGAAACGATTCGAATATTTACATTATGATTTTTCAATTGTTTTAGAAAAAAACGTTCATACAGATTAATCTTAGAGGGATGCTGTAACCAGGTTCGAATCATGTTCTTCACTGACAGGAGTTGATGGAGCCTCAGTATTCGGCGTAGGTGGATCACCGCTGCTACATTGGTGATCTGTTGTACCTGTTGCATAAAGTAATTTCCGTAATAGTATCATAAATTTATACTAATCTTTTTTATTAATACAAAAATATAAAAACTATCTATATCCATTTAGCGTACAACTTATTATATATAAATATACATGAGGCATTTTCAATATTTAAATTTTTGTCATTCGTGTCACCTGTAAAAGAGTTTGAACGACTTCGATCAGGCCAACAAATTTTACAGAGCGGTTTTAGAAAACGGAATTTTGGTCGAGACACACGTAGAAGTACGTAGATGTATGGATCCAAGGTAAAATGAATGCACAAAAGAATATCCGCAATTAGATGGAAAATATAAATACATTTCCGTGCAGTAGTTGCCGTTGAAGATAATTGCATTGCAAATTGAGCTAGTGGAATAGAAATCTAGAAGAAAAAATAAGAAAGCTTAGTAATTTAATTAGATTATTGTTAATGAAATATTATTATATATTATCATTAATGAAATATTTGGAGATGTGCACTATAAGCGGATGTTCCATGATTTATAGACTTCATGTCTAAATATCTCGCCATGCTTCTAGTCTATTCCAACCGCGAATATATATAATATTTATCAGTGGGCGGATATACGCTTATTCGATTTTGAATAATAACTCGTTATTAATTGCAAAAATCGAAAAATGATACAGAACTTTTCTAATCTAAGCTTAACTCGTTCTACTTGCGCACAAGCAGTGTACCATCAAAAATTCAACACTGTGTATATGTATATATATATATATATATATATATATATATAATTTTAAAAATAATTCATATTATCATAAATTTAATTCAAATCTACCATTTAATTCAATTCTATCGTCTTTGGAAATTAATTTTCTCCACGCGTAAAATTTCCGTCACCTGGCAAAATAGTCAACAGGATGAAATCAATTCAGAGACGATCAGAATATTGGTTCGCGGATGTCTCAATAGCTTGTACGTGAAACTATTCTCAAATATTCATCATTTATCTTCGTCGACCTTCGGCCGCTTTTAGCGGAAGTGCACGATATTTCTGTACTGGTTAGGTGCAATAAATAATTACGATTATTATTTCCGGCAAAAAGTACTTAGTAAGTCAATTATTTTTATTTAAAAATATAATCCTACTGTTTACTTTCGACAAAAGTATTAATTTTTATTATTATTGCTATGATGTTTTAAATATTATTAATTGATTTTTAGTGTTTATATTATTATTACATTACTTAATTATTACATTAATCAATGCTATTTCTCCTTTGTAGTCTTCTTCCCTTTATTGCTATTATTCATGATTAAAAATTGTAGCAATTTATGTTTCATAATTTTTTCGTTACATTATCTTCATTTATCCTTTTGACAAAAAAGATTTATATATAAAAAGCTTATATGCAAAATTTAATACTATATTATTGAATTTTATAATTCATTATTAATATTGTTTAATAATTTCTTATATTTCTATATTATCTAAATTGAAATAAATGATCATGAATATTGTAAATGTAAGAAGAAACATTGACTAAAATAATGCTTTGCAAGCAAATCACGTGAACGCTATCGGTTCCTGTAAAACTACCAAAATGAGCCGGAATTGCCTCTTGACAAAAATTTTACAAGGCCATACTGATATTAATGAATAATAAAAGAGTATATAAGCGGATAAAAGCAAAATTTGTATTCCAACTGAGGACATCCATTTTAACTGCAACTGACTTTTATAGAAATGAAAAATTTTATCTTTATTTTGCGATATATTTCACAATATTTATAAGTTTCTTCTATTATTCGAAATCATTAATTTTTATTTAAAACCTATTGGGTTAATTTTGTCTTTTCTTTTTTTCTTAAAGATGTTATTCCATTTCTCGATGAATAATTATTTATGAAATGGATGAATACATTAATGTTGGGAATATATGATATAATATTTTTTTTTAATGTAAAATAATGAAAGAAAGAAAGATATTTAAATATCTATAAAAAGACAGAAAGATATTTTTAAAAAATAATAAAAATTAAGAATTATTTTATTAATCTCTATCATAATATAATTTATTTTCTATAATTAATTATTTTTCTTACTTATTTTATTTATATTAATTATATTTATTTTATTAATTTCATTTATTTATTATTCATATCTTATGTTAATAACTGCGTTTTATACAATTTGTCATAAATTAAAATTATATAATGTAATTTGATTTCTATAAACTTACCATTTGAGGCATCCAGCAGATAACGAATGATATCGATAGTACAGCCATAAGTCTTGCAAATGCTCTTTCTTCAGTCGTTGCAACAACTTCCGATTGATTTGGCGGTCCAGCTATGGTCAGTAATGGCTTTGTCTTTGACGTAGCTCTGCAGATTCTCCTAAGAGCACCTGTTCGACGACTTAATCTACTCAAAGCTCTAGAAACTGCCAAATTACACCAAACAATGGATAAACATAAAAGTGTACCTATAATAAAAAAAATTTTTAATTAAAAAAAAGTACTTAGTGATTAAAAAATTTTTTTATATTTAAATTTTTAGTAAAATAGGAATTTATATTTATATTAATTATGTAAATGTTGATGTGTTTATATCACAATTAATGAAAGAAAAAATATATAAAGCAAATGTTATTATATTTTTTGAATTATCAATAATTCCTTTTTTCTTTTACTTATTATGCTAATCTACTCACCGAAAATAAACCATACATAAGCATAAGCGATATCGCTTGGCTCGGTGGCCTCTCTATAACGGATGCATTGTTCATCTTTGTAGTATAATCCGAAGCCCATAACCGGAAGACTTGTCATCGCCAACGCGACCAACCAAAGTCCCAACATACAACGCACAATTACCGGATACGTTACCTGCTGGAAGATACATGCGTGTCATCTATTAAGACATCGAGACAAGATGATGCTAATATTAACTTTTTGCTAAAATTTCGATTCGCGATTATTATAAATTAAAAAGAAAAAAATAAAGAATCAATTCGACAAAATGTTATATTAAAAGATTAGATTTGATGCTTTATATATTTGCTCAAGATTTGTTTTAACATGTATCTTCCTTTAACCACTAACATCTTTAAAAAGAAAGTTACTAGCTTTGAAATTCCCAAGAGAGATTATTAAGACGTTAAATTTATTATTTTCCAATACTCGTGTAAATCATTCTCATTTCTTCTTCTACGTTATATAATCTCGTTCTGAATTATAATATTTATATTGCTTACTCTTTCTAAAGGTTTTAAAAAAAAAATAAAAAAAAAATCAGTTTTATAATTATTACAAAAGTATAATTTGTTTAATTTTATCAATATATATTATTATGTTATTTTCATGATAATCAGGTAATATAAGAATGTGACTAATATTTATTGCCTACAATTTTGTTAATTAGATCAACTTTGAGATTCCTTGAAATTAATATTATATTTATAGAATTATAGATTTATAAATTTATTAATCTATTATAATTATTACTGTGATAAAAATGCTACCTATGAATAATATAGCTTGTAAATTATTACTTCAGTCTAATAATATTTCTGAGAAGAGTGTCTCGAATTAGATGGAGTTTTCCTGAGAAAAACAATATTTGATAAAGGGCGACGTAACAGTGGCATTTATCATCCCCAATTATTTGCGGTCTTGGGTGCTGCGTCAGAGATGATCAGGCTGTGTAAATTGACATTTCATTATTACGAAGTATATGAGATACATTAGCCTCATCTATAGCACTGCGATCGATACCGTCTTAATTAGTGACCGTGAAATTATTCGAATATATTGATTCGTTCAAATGAATCATTTCAAACTTTTAATGTTTCTAACATAAACACGCAATGATTCTTCATACAAAAATAAGTTTTTAATTCATTGATCAATCGTTTTCCACCCTTTTTTCCATTTCTACCGGAAAATATGGTCGTTCTATAAATGTTGTTAGCTCTAGAGTGCTCTCTATGGCGCACGTGTATAAATTTTCTCACACGCCTCGGTTTATCCACATAAAGTGAAATCATGTCATGTGAAACATAACAATTCATAGGATTTACTTTGGCAACATGCTGAATGCTTTAACTTTTGCCATTAAAAACAAGAGAATCTCTTCTTTTAGTAAATAAATAACAACATTATATGACTTTTTTATTTGATTTGCATAATTGCATTACTTAATTGTTTTCTATATTAATAATTATTTATAACTAAGATAGTAATCATATTATTATCTTAAAGTAACTTAGGCTTACCCTTTGATAAACGAAAGGTCTTGTTAAAGCTAACCATCTTTCTACTGCCATGACGATGGCGACGCATCCACTGAAAAGACCAAAAAGACGCCAGACAACTCGCAGAGAACAAAATATTCTTGAAGATGTCACACCGCCCACATAAATTGTAACATACATCTGTACTAACATTCCCAATAATGCCACGAGATCGTTGGATGCCAGGCAACGCAGCATCAGCAGATGCTTGCGATTTCTTCTCTAAAAATGAAATAAATTTAATATGCAGTACTATTTTAATACTTTTCTTTTCCCCAAAGTAACATTAATTAAAAAAACTATTTTTACTATTGTATAAAAATATGTACTTTGTGTTAAATTATTAATATAGTTTATTAATAAAGTTTTACTAATAAAGTTTATAAAATGTGATAAAATGTGATAAAAATCATATTATTAATTATAATACTATTAAATTATAATATTATAATATTATTATTAAAATACATTTAATATAATTTTATGTTTATATAAAGAAATATTACGATTTATATAATATATAATTTGTACCTAGCAATAATCTTTATTAATATATCAGTTGTTATAATATTGCAAAAGATTAATATAAATAATGTCAATTAGTATAAATAATGTTTATATAAATTACCTTATCTCGATAAAATAATATGGCCAGGGCAGATAAATTGCCCAAGACACCAGTTATATAGACAAGGGTCAATACAATCTGAGCTATTATTGTCAGATGTCTTTTTCGTGCAACGCTTGTCACTATGTTGGTCATCATCGTCGTTTTAGTAAACGCAGAAGTTGACAAAGTACTGTTTGGCCAGTTATTTGCCATGATTGTAATATGTAGCTTCCTCTCCGGTTAAGAATTTAATTCCGGAGAAGAGAATTTAATTACTTGTTTCCTTGTCTTCGCCGAAGAAGTTATCTTAATGTGACGTAAAATGCTAATCTAATGAAGTAAAGTATTTGTAATACAATCTCAATGGCTTGACCTCATAACTTCCCAACTGATTCATGCTAATTATCGGATATAAACATCACTTCTCTTTAAACATCGATCTTAGTTTCCTCGAAACTTAAGCGTAGGAACTTGAATTCATTTTGAAATATTAATATCAATCATGTTTTGGCTTTACTCAATTTTTTTTTCTTTTAGGGATTTAATTCAAATGAGTTCAAAGAAGATTAATAAAACGTTGTTTCATTATAAAGAATATAAGCGCAATTTCTCAGTTTGTCTTGTTTTCGCGTTTGAAGAAAGATAATTCTTCGTTGCTACATAAGTATTTATATAAATAAACAATTTTTCCTTCATATGTATAATAAATTACACTGCAATTTTTTGCAGTATGCAGTGATGTTAAGATAAATGACTGATATGAGATTAAAATATTTTACATTTCTATATGTAAAAAATATTGATTAATTGCAGAAAATAACAAAAAAGTAATAAAAATTTAAAGATAATTGATGACAAAGAAAATGAATTCAAGAAAAAAATTAAAACTGAGAAAAGCTATGAATTAGGCCATGTAAAATTTTTCAATCAAGATTATGAAACAAATATACATATAAAAATATCTTAAAGCAAAATTATAAAAGTAATTTAGAAACAAAAATTATAAAAGTATAATAACTTTTAAATATATTTTTTAAGAGTTTAATTCTAGACTGCACAGCGTAAATATCTTACAATACATTTACAGAACAATACATTTACAGAAAATAGCATATCTTATAAAATAATTATCATAAAAACCTTGAAATATTTGGAGATTCAAATTCCTTGAATTTTCTGTAATGTAAAATTTAACGCGAAATCATATGAATTCAAGGAATTGTAACTATTTCTCCTCGTTGATTCAATTCTTGATGTTATATTTTTGAAATTAGTCCTTTATGGTCTCGTGTCACTTGAAATTTTTTTAAACTAATTTTGCACGATTTCATCTGAATCGTTGTTTATTAATCCAGATTTTTAATCCAATTTCCAAATCGAAAAGCAACGCCGATCAGCCGTCGCGCTCTTCTCGTTGCAGGAAATCCTGACGAGTCAACGATCGACGACGCGAACTTGCGAATCTTCCGATTGAAAATAGATACAATGATTTCAAGGATACCAAGAGGTTCCTTCGACAAGTGGAGGCACTGCTTGACTGATTGAAACCACGCGGTAAGATCGGGTTTTGTTTACTCGCGAGGAACGCCTTAATCGCAATGGCGCTTGCGCGGAATCTTCAGGATCCAATATCGGAAAGTAATTTATTATTTATAACTAAAAATTTATGAAAAAAATTTTAATATAAAATTGCCCGATGAAAAATATACAATTTAATTTATTTATTTCATGATTATTTTTAGGAACATTTAGGTTTACATATTATTTCGATTTCACTGAATTCTAAAACGTGTGATTGTTTCAACAAAACCTTATTTCAAAATTGGGATTTTACATTTTTGATATAATGAAATTGCTAAAATTAGTAAGAAAATTATATTTTAAAGTCACTCATGTAAATGTAAACGATGACATTCAGCGTCTCGTAACGATTCATGCAAACTTCGTTGGCATGCGAATGATTATGAATAATGCATGTTATATATGCTTTTTGTATACAAGACGACACACTCAATAAATAATTTCAAGCACGAGAACAATAATACATTAACACCCTGTCCCTTCAAGGATGCAATACATAATGAAAATCAAAAAATTGTTAAGAAAGTTGTACAGATCTTTTTAAAATTTGGATGTAATCCAAAGACTATGGCAAAGAAGAAAATTTATCTACTTTCTATTGCCAGACAGAAATTGATTCAGTTTACGAATGTAAATCGAAGAATTCTTTAGCAAAATGCTTGCCAAGTATATTGACAAATAAATACGTGAAAATTACGAGGTAGTTGCATCGTTGTATAATAATTATAGTACATTTAAAATATTAAAAAGTAAACGATGCGTGTCATCGTGAGATCAATTATATTAGTATTATCTTGATTTAATTTAAAAAATAATTAAATTAAGAGATAGTAGTCTATCTAATAGTCTCTTGCACTAAGTTCATGCACAGCAAAATTTGCCTATGGCAGCAAGAATGCCACTGATTCTATAAACGTGAGCCATCGAGATAAGCAAAATTCATATTTTATTATTTTAATAACATCTGAATCGTTTGAATTCTAACTAGTTTTAATCGATAGTTAAAATTTAAGTTACATCAGAAAAATGTTTTCAGTTTCTTTTTTATGTTTTACAAAATGTACAAAGCAATGTTTCGTCCAAATATTTAAATTTTAAAAAACATTTACGTCATCATTATCGTCATTGTCGTCATAAGGTAAAGGAGGAGAGTACATAAGACTGATTTTTAGCATAAATAGCTTTACTTAAGATGATACTTTATTTATTCATTAGAAATCACATTTTTGTCCTTAATATGTTAATTAAGAAAAATTATAAACGTTATGTTATAAAAATAATTTCTGTACTTCTTACAATAATGGTAGATGTATAATTTATGAAAAATAATTATGTTTATTGACAGTAAATCTTCAGACTTAAATATTAGATTGGGATGGAATAGACATGTTCTTATCATTCTTTAGAATGTAGATAGTATTGTTGTCTGTAAATTCCTTGTACTTTGCAAAACAATAATATATAATTGTTAAATTTTACAAAAAATAATAAATAAAGCTACTCATACAAATGGAAAGATTATAAGGATAAAAATATAAGCATCATTAAACTCAATTATAATATTCTTTCAGAGATATTATAACTTTATTTTCTTATAATTTCATTTTTATTATAATTTCATTTTTTTTTAATACAATTATTGATAATTTGTCACGACACGTTTTAATTTTAAAGAGCAATTCATCTATATTCTTGCGAGTCAGGATGCGCTTAAAATAAATATCCGTCTTTACATGGTGAGTGATAAACATACAATAATCGATACCCAAGCTAACGAGGAAATTAATTTAAATAATGTAGCGGTCAGTGTCATTCTTGCATAACAATCACTCCAATCATGCATACAACTTTATGATCCGATAAAATATTTGTTTTTTTATCGATGTAACAATCAAAATTAAATTATTAATTAAATATTAACATTTATTATTGACGCAACAATTGAACAAGCAAATCATTAAACGAAATTATTTAACGATAATTTTAACTAATTTATAAAGAGGAGGCAGAGCCTCCTCTTACAGTATACAAAACTTTGTGTGGAAATTGTAAATTTGACAATTTTTACAATTTTATATTCAATATATTTTGATAATCGGTAAGAAAGTTTTAAAAGTTAAATAATATTGATATTTTTATATTTTTGAAAATATAATGTCTGGAGAATGTGTTTTTCAAGATTCAAAATTTATAAAGTTGACGATTGTAAGATGTTGGCAACGCACACTTAAAAATGGGCCTGCTCGACAAAAAGAAGAAAATCTCTTTTTAAAGAACGAAAATATAGTTAGTTAAAGATAAAAAGAAAGTTACATTTTCGCATACACATTTACTTATATATTATATTATTGTATTTCTGTGTACAGTCGTGTGAAAATTTTCTAGTAAAATTTAATGGTTGGAGATTCAACTTTCTTAAGGTTTTTCTAGCCTTACTTAGTGCAAATAGATATTCGAAATACTAACAATAATTATAAATATAGAAGATACTTTTAATTTAATTATTATATAAAAAAGAATTAATAAAGGCAAATTAATCTAAAGAAGGCAATTAATCTAAAGAAGAATAGAGATATTTCTTTTAGCCAATAATATATGCAATATATAATCTAATATAGTCTAATTTTGTTATTTTATATATTACGATAATATTTGAGATAAAAAAATCATTTGATATAATCGTTGCGCTTGAAATCGTAAATTTAATCAGGAGGTTTATGATATGAATTACAATGCGTTTATTTTCGTGTTAACAATGTGAACTTAGAAATAGAGGAGTAGACTTGAAAATTCTAGTTTTGGCATGGAAGATAAAAATTCAGCCAGGGAAACTGTTTATAGTTCATTCTCTCTCTAGAAAATATAAACTATTATTACATATGTAAATAAAATTAAAGAAAAATTATTACGAGTATCGTGATATTGAAGATGAAATAATATCGCGAAAAGCAACATCATTGGCAGCATTCATTAATTTTACGATAATTTTGATCCTCTAAACTACATTCAAAACAAATTGAATCTCGATTATTGACAAAATAATGTTTATGATTAATTGGATCACAGAGTCGAAGGAAAAAAAAGCAAATGGAACGGCAGTTTGAATATTACACTAAACTATTTAACATGAAAGAAAATAGAAATGATAACGTTGCAGATTTCATGGCAACAATTTATGATGACATGAAGACATGGAAAAATTCCCCATCTTTACCCAGTCAGTTAACGACTCTTGAGTTTTGAATAAAACGCTCTATAGTAAAAACGCTCCGAGTAATGAAATCTTAAGGGAATATATAAAAAATGAAACAGAGATCAGAAAGAATAAACAAATAAAAGATTTGAGTGAGAAATTGGAGAATTCGATTTACGAATGAATGTAACAGATTATCAAACACACAACTTTTAACCGACTGGTTGAATTATTGCCTGATATACCGCAAAGAGGAGCAAGAATCTTGAAATGTTTTTAAATTATATCTTTATGATAAATAATAAATAATAAATTGTTAAATTATTTTTATAAAATGTCAAGAAATCTTTATAGAATATTTTTATAACAGCGTGATTTAATAGAAAGTGATATTACTGAAGTACAATGGAAGTATAATGGAAATAATCGTTGAAATAATCTCTGTTTCAACAAATGTAATTTGATGCTCCATAAAATAGTAAAGCTCAATCGTTAAACCTTGACCCATTCTTGGCATGGTCAAGTGCATTATACGCTGGTAGCTTCTAGAATCGAAACGGTTGGAAGAAAGTGCACGCTGTACCCAACGAAACATGCCTCTCTCTCGTTCTGAACGCGACTGCCGATGCACTGGCCACGAACGATGCGTCCAATCTTTTCATCAAACTTCTTTTTATTTCTTCTCCACCATATGTATAGTGCAACTTCACAAGAAAATCAATGCAAGAGTCTATTGTATCATCGTACAGGGATCTATACCGTACGGGATTTGATTTTTGACTTCTGAGATTTACGAACAGACATTTCAAGATAAGATCCAACATATATAATCCCCGGCTTGATTTTTGTAATATCATTTTTTTATATTTATTTTTTTCTATTTTTTTTTTCTTAAGTTAGTACATTTGAATCTTCTCAAAGTTCCTCTCGAATGCAATCTTATAACTTATATCCTAAATAGATAAAATAATAATATTATAATATATATTATGATGATAATATATTACTAAAAAGTTTTGTATGGCAAGTTATATAAAACAAAATAAATTTACTTTATGTTAGAATGTATTTAAAAGATACTAATATAATAAATTTAAAATTTATGGATAGAACTCTCTCCTCCCCCCCCTCTCTCTCCCTCTCTCTCTTTTTCTCTTATTTTCTTTTTTATTAAGTAACATTTAGATTAATTTTCGGAAGCAATAAACTTTCCAAGTTTTTTATTTCGAACAAATATCCAACCAGATTGATTTAGTCTTCGTCTTTGAATGGACGCATGTCAGTCCCGTTATCGTTTCGTCCGAGTGGGTCACCGGCACCTTGCCAAGATTAACTCGCAGCCTTGCATCGGACTTGTTCCGTGAGCGGCCCGTTCCAGGGCCTGAAACTTGGTGGGGCATACAGGGCTGTCTTGCTTTACGGTAAGTCCCCTTTAACATTTAGAATTTGATCGTTTAATTTTGTATTTCATTAATTTTAATACACAAACTTTAAATTTGATTTGAAGGAAGGTTTGAAGGAAAATATCCTTTTAGTTTAAAGTAAAACAATAAATGGGGTTAAATGGCACCTGCCGCGGGGCACCGGGTTAAATATAAAATTAAATACAAAAGGAAGATAAATCATAAAATGTGAAACAGTGTATTAAATTTTCATCTTTTAGTATCTTATAATAAAGTTAGATATATTTATAATCATGTTTAAATGTTAAACAATTTTTCCTAAAAAAGTTGCTATTTAATAATGTTCATATTCATTTTAATATTATATTAAAAAATAAAAAGTATCTCTAATAAAAAATAAATATTGAAATAATATTTTTAATTTATAATATGTATGGAGTAATTAATTATATATATGTTTTATTGTTACAAATAATTAAAAAGGTATACATCGAGATCAGAAAATGTATGTATTGACGTAAGTTTCAATTCATTCAAAAGGTAAAAGGAGGGAAGGGGAGAAATGTAAGGCCCCGAGAGTGGTCGGACCTGGAAGCCAGATGAAGTCTGAAAGTGCCCCGCGTGCTCGCCTTTATCGAGCATGTCCATGTACTATTAGTATTCGCGGGAACGAGTAGCTTGCTGCACGTTTTTCATCAGCGAGCGTCGATCGTTTAGAACAGGGACTTTATCAGACAAGTTCTTTTCGCGAAATCCTTGCGCTTCATTGCGTTTGTTATATTTTATCTGTCGTTTCCTAACGATTCTAAGGATCGTTTTGCGAGGATCGATAACTCTTTGCAATTTTTTACGATAGTGATAATCAAAACTGGATCAACGAGAATGAAGATTGCCACTACATTATTCCTCTTCGTGGTTGTTGGTAAGTAGTTCGACATTTTTTAGTGATATGGCTAATGATTTAGTTTCTCTTTTACTATTTTGTAAAATATATACTACTCGTTTTTTATTCAATATATACTGCATATTTGTTTTTTATTAAAAAAATAAGTATAAGAAAAAAATACATATTTTTATAAAATTCCATTTAATTATTAATTATACAGTACTATTTTAGAAAATTTTTGAACAACACTTCGACGATTATTCCTTTATTTTAGCATTAAAGTATTTAAATCACATTAATAATTTAATTATTAAATTTTAGATTAATTTAAAATTTTTAATTTAATTTTTTGTGGTCATCAACGTTTTATAGAAGATTATTTAAATACGCTTTCTACCACATAAAATGCAGAACTGACAGTGGTCGATGTTCAAACACATACATCATTCTTATTAATAATAATACATTGTTTTTAATTTAATCATGTTTATAATCATTGAGCAATTGTGCGTTAATAATTAATTAAAAAAATTTATATGAATATGTCAAATAAACATTAAACTTAGAAAGCACATCTATACCGTCAATTCTGCAACGTGATGATTAATGTTATGCCATAATAAAACAATAAATATACTGTTTGATACATACAAATTTTTATTATATATTTCTTATTATATTTATAAACATCGGTTTCCAAATTTTTCTGTACGTGATTATATTTTAATGACATTTTTTATGTTATGATATTAATTAATTTCTTAGTTATTATAAAAAAATTTAATTACATTTTATATAATGAATAAGTAAAGTGCCTAAAAATGTAAGTTGTTAAAAAACGTTTTTATAATATTAAAGTAAAGCATTAATTATTTGTTAATATTACTACAGATTTAATTCATGCATTTAATACATACAATATCTAAAAATTTGTTAAAATAAATATTTCAATTTTTATGCAGTTTGTCTTTAAAATTCTTCTTACTCATATTCTGTAAAATACAATATTGATTCGCAGTAAAATTTGAATTTGAAAACCGATCGTAAAAACTTATTAGTTTTTACTTGAATGATTTCAGGTTGTTGGGATTTTTCTCATTTTTATTGCGCCTTGTATGAAAACCGCATAATTTTATTCTGTGCTATCGACTCTGACGTCTGTATATTATTTCTAACTTGACTGCACTTTTCACACTGTTATGTTAGTAAATCAAACAATTAATCAGCGTATTTTTTCTTTACTATACTAATAGTCTTGCTCCTCTTTAGCGACGAAATTTCTCACTCTGATGAAACGCATCTGTATATACGTGTCTTTGAAAACAACGTTGCATTATGTACCTCACGGAAAATTCGCGTTCGTAGTTACATATGTGAATTGTGCAAAAATATGATTTTCCGCAATTTCACGCCACTGTTTTGCAGTGATCTGCGCGTGACTGCGATGGTTACGCATCGTGAAAAGTAATCAGCCTTCTTGCAGGTCGATACTAGTACGTTGCACTTGATGCATCACATTCATCACATTCATCATATCACGCCAGATCGAAATAGCATAAAGATTTTAATTTATTTTTATTCAAAGAATTTAGAAATATTTTTGAAAAGAAGTTCGGCATATAATCAAAATATATTTCTCTATATTGTGAGTAGAATTTGTGTATAGAAAAATAAATGGTTTTTCATATAAATAATAATAAATTTTCTTTCTTGTAATGAATCTTTAATTAAAATATTTGTAAATAATAATTCCATAACAATAAATTGTACAAAATACAATATAAAATAAAGTAGTGTTACGTGATTTAGTGACATAATGAAATATTTTTAACTAAAGATATTGTAATATTGTAAATTTATTCATTTATATGCGCGTTAGAACAGAAAAGAAATTATTGAATCTAGTTGGTGTACATAGCATATATCTAACATGTGTACATAATGTGTAAATAGAAATGATGAAATTGTATGATTAGCCATGGTTCTCACCATGTTAACCAATCTGTTGTGTATGCATTTCAAAAAACTGAATAGTACCTTGAAAATATAAAGTTTATTTTGTAGTGAAATCTCTTTATTCAGTGAAATAACAATACATTGTAATTTACAAACTTTTTTATTACTAATTTTATTATCGATAAAAACATTTAAGAATCATTTAGATCATTATATAAATAGAAGATAAAATTTGTGATTTAAGAAAATTCACGAAATTTTTGTTATATTATTATTGTGCGGAATTTTTTTATTTCTACATATTTACAATTGTTACACAAATACACATAATTATTTTGCGTATAACTTTTTAACAGTATTAAAAAAATTTAATTAATTAATTTTATTAATTTTGATAATTAATTTCCTACTTATTAAAAAATTTTTAAATATTATGTTATTCGATTTCTTGACAGTATCACAAAATTACGAACGTTTTGAAACAATCTCATACAACAATATTTCTTACGTGACACGTTGCATGCGACATAACAATATACATAACGCATGGCTAAAAATTACTACATTGAGAAAAGTATTGCCATTGATCTGCTCAGTGATGCAGAATAGAAAGTGCGAAAAGATTGGGTGCACGCACCGCGAAATATAGAGTGGGAAAAATAGAGCAAAGCGTTGCGCGACGAAAGTTCAACATTTTGATCGCTAAATGATTGTGATTAGTAGTGATTTAGGAGAAAGGGATTGACGTTGGCTTCCTTCGATTCACTTTCAATCTTCAATTCTTCCACTAAATTGCGTATTACTTCTACAAAAAAGTAAAAAAAAGAAGAAAAAGAGATGTACGTATTGGTTGAAGTTTCTATGAAAAAGATTAGCATGTAAGTGTCTTTTTGTTTGGAGAAACATAAATTTAATATGTCAACGGTTAGATACGTAATATAATTATTAAAAAAATGGAAACGAAAGTTTTCTCTGTGATTATCGGAAATGCTGCTTCTGTACTTACGTCTATAATGTCATAAATTGAAAAATAATTATACAAGTTCTTTATGCTCAGAATTTTGTATTAAAGTGAAACGTTGAATTGAGGTTAATCATTCTTATATTGACTACCGAATTAACCAGTCGCTATATTTTTCTAGATTGTAGCTTCGCTGATAAAAAAATCTAGAAAATCTCTCAGATTTGTTTGCAACAATTTTCTTTATTTGACTTTATTAAACACTTTTGGGAAGCGCGAATTATACATTTGACTTCGAAAATATAGGATATTATTTATTTTAAGGTATCAAGAAATTGTTATACATATTTTGCCACATATTTTTACTTATAAATAATAATTGTTTATCTGACCTATTTATTCAAATTTACAAAACAACACGCACGATTAAAACGGCAACAGAAAATTCGGTGAATGTACCGTTATAAATGGCTTTGAAATGACAACGTGACCTGTCAAAAATTGGGCTTTTGCGAAGAAAGACCGGTTGTTTCTGTCGATAATCCTTTTACCGAGACTCGTATTTAGGGAATCAGGCCAACGTGTCTAAATGTCATCTGTGCGCATACTTTCTATTTAGTTGCATCCAACAATGCTGTTCTTGTCGGATTGAACGTTAGTCCAATTAAATAAAATTTATAACTTGAGCAAAATAAATTTCTCTTTATAATCATCGTTCTACTATCTCAAATTTGATATAAAAAAATTTTTATTAGATATTTTATATCCAACAATTTTTATTTAACAATCTCTACTAATTTATTTTAGATTAGAAATTATATTGTTCATATTTCTCATTAGGAATAATTAAAAGATGTAATAATAAAGAATAAAGGATATACTCTGGAAATTTTTGAAATACGTTATTTTATCAAACAATTTTATCTTAATTAATAATCACAATCGACAAATCATTACATACAGCTTAGCGGATCATTGGCTATTTATCATCAACAGCTGATAATATTTGCGAGAGGGTGAGATTGGCGTTAGTTTCTAAACGTTGATCGTATCGATTTTCTCTCTTTCTCTCTGTGATCACAGTTTGATGATAGAGTCAAGATAATAAAGTAATATTATTGAAGTCGCCGGCAGTCAAGGTGAAGGCCAGCCTTAAGAAAGTATTACACTCGCTCGCTCGTCTACGACTATTGTTATGTCGTTCGACGATGGGAATCTCGATTAAGCGAAGAAAAGTGAATTTCGCCATCGTTCGTAGGACCTCATATAACTCTTGAGAATTGATATATGATCGTGATTCGGTTACATCAGGCATCCCACAAGAGTGAAACAGTGAAAGTGTGTGCGACATCTGCATCGCCAAATGTCATCATATTGCAATAAATGATCTCGGTTAACATGTTGAAAAATAAATTTCTTTGACGAACAATAATGCAAAAATATTAATCGTACACTTCAATATATAAATAATTTCTCTTGTTGATATTCTTTTAAGCGTAAATGTATTGTTAACATTGTAAATGTATTGTTAACATTGTAAATGTATTGTTAACGTGTATGAACATATTTTATTTTTATATAAATTAATAAATTTGTGTGTGCATTTAACCAAGTTTTATCTAAGTAAAATCAAGATATAATAGCAGTATAATTTGTTACGGATCACAGTGAAATTTCACTGTGTTTCTTTTGCTTTTGCTTTTCACTATCATGAATGACATGCACGCGATGTGTCATTACTAGTAACGTTCTAAAAAAAAAAGGGGGTTTATATCCGTTTATCGGACTAGAACGGTAAAATTTCTATTCTGAGATAATTTCTCACATTACGAAACGCCAGTCGTTTCGCCAACTTTCGTGCGTCACAGTGCAATACGATTGTATAATAAATCCGATGCAGGAACAGTACCGCAATATTATTCCGGCTTCCCTTAGTCACTGTGCTCATGACAGACTTTATCAACAGACAGCGGTATTAATAATCTGTCCCGTTGCAATCATTTATCTCGTATTATGTGCCCGCCATTGTACATCGTCTATATCATATCTTTTAATCAATAAAATTTTATTGATTTTCATCCGGCTGCTTCTAATTGAGAAAAAAAGATTTTATCCGCCGGTTTTCTCTAGCAACGGTATAAATATGATTTACGATTCAACACGATTCAAGTTGATTATTTCTTTTATAACACATTTTTTTTATAACTAAATAGTTATAAAATCCAACAGTGTTGATATTGAAATGATTTGAAATTAAAGACAATTTATAAAAAATAATGTTTGAGAGTTATTATTATATTATAATATAATATATATTAATATATTATATATATATATATATATATATATATATATATATAATAAGTTAATATATATGATGTATATGATTAAGAGTCAGATTTGAGTAAAATCCTCATAATTTTAATTTTTGCAAGAAAGCTTTATACGAAAACCATATAATACATCATGCTCGGTCAACGTCAAGACATTTAGTCAGGTTCCAAGTGGGTCACTAGGCTATGGCCCAACGGCACACCTCTGATCCGGCAAATATTCCTTGAACAAATTCCGGAAGTATCTTTCACGAAGTTTGGTGTACTTATCCTACAAAGAAAAGACTCAATTTTTTTTGTAAAACGTATTTATTCTTTAATGCGTGGATTCTTTTTATAATTGAACGATTAAATGATAACATAATCAGCACGTTGTTGTACGTATAATTTCTATAATTACATAATTGGAAATGGGCGTTAATTGATAAGAAATAAGAAGATAGTTACAGTTTCTGATTCATGATACAAATTACCATTAAAAGTTTCATTAATAAAAGGAAATATAATGACGTCAATAAAAATAGAAAAATATTGTTATAAAATAGAAATTGATTTGATGGGCAATTTAACGGTGTTTTACTTATAATTACTTATTGTCCCATGACATTTCATGAAACTAAAGAAGAGAAGAGAGAAAACTCATAAACATAAATCACTATTTTTTTTTTATGAGAGTTATAGCGATAAGACTATTCATCTTCAAAATAATTGAGAAAGAAAATTAGAAAGTAAATATTCATAGAATTAAACTTTAATTTATACTACACAATTAAAATATTCTTACATTATTAATAATTTAATAATTAATTAATAAATATATCAATAATTGCCTGATAAAACAAATATATTTAAAAATTGGCAATCTATTTCATAAATAATATATTATAATATTTTCAAAATTTTCTTAATATTTACATCGATCTATTAACAAAATTTAGAAATTTTTTATACACAATATAACACATGTCTAAAAAAAATTATAATAAAAATTACAAATTAAAAATTTGTATTACACATACAATCAAGAATTAGAATTTTAATATTAAAATTAATTATATTATATTAATTATATTATTATATTAATATTAATTTTTTGTCTTATTTTTTTATTATTAGACTATGTGAATACTTTTTTTTTTAAAACGTTATAACAGACGATGAAGAATCTATAGCACAGAATTAATCTTTAACCTAATTTATACATACCTAACAACAAGAATCGCAGATTAAAATTAAAGTTTTATAATAAGAAATGCACATAAGTTAGAATTTGACGGAACTTGTAATATTTATTAATGTAATGTACAGCTTGAGAGACAATTTATTTTTCAAAAATGTGTTCATCACGGCAAAAGAAGCGAGCAAAACGAATCATCCGAATCGTCGATTTCGAATTCGATGGATCAGAAAAATGATCCATGGCTTTGTTTCTTCCGGTTTTGCTTACAGGATGTACATGGCGAGAGGCGCTAGGCACATGTGTTTTCCAGTCTGACTTTGGTTTTGTGCTAAACTGCGCTTTCAAAAAGTCCGGTCTCTTCCGTGTCAGAAATCTCGGAGGCGTAAAGGGTTACGTCGGCCTGGGTGAGTTGAATTATGGGAACGACCGCGATCATTATCGAGTTTAACGATCGCATTTGCTAATGCACTGGTTCTCGGATCTGATTCGGTCGATTAATTTTTCATTAGAGATCGTAGAGTAAACGGACAACCTTGAGAAAATATAATTATTCTGTTAATCAAATCTTGTGTATCTACATCTAAAGTTTGCGTCAATAAAGTCAAAGAACTCTTTCCAAGTACATTTAACTTTGAAAAAATTAAACTTAACGAAATTCGATTATGCGATCTTTTAATTATTAGGTACATTTGTAGATTATACAATAAATAATAAATAAAGCGTCTTAGAAGTTTTAATTAAAATTATGTATACGCGTGTATTTAAAATTAAAATTATGTGTACGCATAAATTAATTTTAGCTTAAAGTATTACGTAATTTATAATGTATGCAGTCAAGTCTATCAAGATTTATTTTTATTTTGGAAATACCGAAATAAATTAATGTCACTATATATCTCTAGTTGAGATGCTTTTTACCTTGACACATTCCTTTTGATGCTTACTTTTTTTAAGAAATGCATTCAATCTTTTTATATACCGCTTAGTCAATTTACTATAAAGAGATTGTAACCGATTGTTATGCTGAATGTTCTATGTACATTCGAAGGGTCTGTTTGCAATGAAAAACTCCAAGAACAACTTAAGATTCTTATCACTTCGGAGCTAAACGAACGTTTATATGTTAACTTTATTCAACCAGATATACTCATCTTTCACAGATTGTGAAATATTCTTCGTGTATTATTTATGCAAATGTTCATAGTGATTTCTAAATTATGCGTGACCGGCTTTAACAATTTTATTTTGTCCGCAATTTAAGAATGATATTTCTTTGACCAATGTCTATAAATATTTATTGCGTGTATCTTTTCTCCGAACGATTGGGAAATAAGGCGATTTGTACATTACGTCAAAATTATCACGCACCTGTGTATTATTTGCGTGCGCGCTGATAGATGCGTCTATCATATCACTGCCGGAAAATGTATTCAATTGCGTGCAATTATTACATAAGATTTCTTTCGGTCGAGGAGATAAGTACGTTTACAAGATGCAATAATTGCGATATCATAACTTGACAGCAAGTCAAACTATCAAATCGAACAATCAATCAATCTTTTATTCATGCTTTCCTATTTTTCGTAATTATCACAAATGTTGAAACCTGCCGTCTTACATTATCATTTTCGTATCGTTCAGTTTCAAAGATATCTGTTTCTTATGATTCAACCTCTCATTACTCACACACTACTGTAATTGATTTAATTTTGATGTTAATTGCAAATAAGACTTGTACGAAAGATAACTGCGTTGATAGTGAAAAAATTGCGACAAGATTATTGCAAAATAAGTGTAGAGATCGTCCTCGTAGGTATAATACGTAATGGCTTAACCCATGATTGCAACTTGAATGCATTGGATGCTGCCCTTCGACCAAAGTCGCAATTTCACGTCTTTAAAGGCGCAACGACAAGCCGATGATGATTTATTCATTCCTTTGACCTGGCACACTTGTGAACTAAATATCCGCGCAAAAGAAAGAACCTTTTCGACGAGGACACCATTTGCATTTAATGTATGTGACTAAGGATCAAATGTCGACAGTGTAAAAATGAGCTACTAGGCGTTAAAATGATGCAACGCCCTTTTTGCATAATATCTACTCGTCAATTTGCTAGTGTTGCATTTGAGCAATTTTATATATATATAATATATATTAACTAACGTAAACTGTATTGGCGTAAATAGAGATATAATATAACAAACAGATTTCTCGAAGATCTATAGTTTTAATATAAATTTTAATCCGATAGAGATAAATTATTGTAGAAAAGTGTATAAAAAACTCTGCCTAAATTATGCACAAACTATACAAAATATAACTGCAATAATGAAATAATAAAAGAAATGGAGAAAACGAAGTTGGTGCATTGGAAATGGCTCTTGTAAAAAACAATAATTTCTACATTGCTGACTGATTCTTCATGCGTATTTACGCTTTACGTGCCTCTATTTTCTTAACACACTTATAGAAAGCTTTCTACAAAAGTATTGTCTTCTCCTTTTTGTAAATAAAATTAAATCTGTGTACTTTTGCATAGTATTAATAAAAATTAAATCCTCCGGTTTGTACATAACACTTACAATTAAATCATATTAATTTAACCTTAATGGTTACAGGATTTTCCATTGGAGACGAGCTAGGCTTTAGCCAATCGCTCTCCAATTTGGAAAGTGCAAAAAGAAGAAATGTGCAATCGAATAGAGTTAACGGAATAGCACTTAATCCTTTGAATGCGGTAAGTAAAAAAGTCCAAGACAATTTAATATACTATGTTACGTATTGCATATGTTTGACAATTTAGTATATGTTTGTACTTAATATAATTTTTAATCTAAAATAAAAAAAGAAATATATATTATTATATGTGTACAAAAATTATATGTATAAAAAATATATACATATATGATTTCATTTATATTTACATACAAATAATAAAGAATCGATCTGTGAATTGAATATGTAGAATAACAATTTTACTTTCGCTTGTTGTCTATTTTTGTGTTTATTTGTTATATTTTCTACTTTCCTTCCTGCCGAAGGCATTTCTGTTTCTACGCTGATCTTAACACGTTCACTTTCGCGATACTTTCGGGCTGAACATCCTGTGTTCAACGATAGATGTAACGACGTTAACGATAGTCTCGCATAAATCGGCTCATGGAAAGTCCAATATAGAAGGGGATCAGCGCGAAAGCGTTCACTCGTTATTCATAGAGGCGATATCTCCTCTGAAAGTCCGCTTTGACCATTCCACGACATACAATATAATTGCATCTGTCCTCGATGCAACCTCTCCTCTCGTCTTGATCTCGCTTCTCGATATATATATATATATATATATATATATATATATATATATATATATATATATATAACACACGATCAATAATAATTATAGGATTATATTCTACGATACCATTACGAACTTTTCATTTCGTTGGCGCTTTATCCAAGGAAACATTTAATATGTTACTACATTATTATTTTGCAACTAACGTTTTGTTTAAAAAAATAATTAATTTTAAAATCGCAAAATTTTAGTCATCTAATTAAAAGTTTCTTTTACAGTTATTTTTAATTAAAATTTTGCAACAAATTAACCTATATTTCCGTTATTTATATCTCAAAATTATGATTATTTATATATGAATACGATATTTATTAATTGATAATTATTTACCTTTGTTGATTATGTTTCTTTAGCGAGAAGGAAATTATTGATGCAATTGTGAAATATGTGCTTTGTTCACCTCGAAAAGAATATGTAGGTCGCGGATGGAATAAGATGGATCGCTTTTTCTATTTTATTATAAGTAAATATGGATTACATGAACTATGATATCGGCCTTGTCGCAACTGGTGCGTGAATGTCGCTCGGCAGCATTCACGTATGTACATAGATGTTTACTCGAGGCGCTGTGTTGTTTTATTAACATTTCCTCAGACAACGCGTGAATAAACAACTTTTTACTAATACAGTTCATGGATGCGTTCTTCATTAATAGAATGAATATTTAGAAGTTAAACTTGAGAAATTACATTAAAATGTATTATTTCTTTTTAAATACAAGTTTATTATTTTTACAGGCAAACAATCGCGATGACACGCGTGTAAGTTCAGTAAATACTCGCCAAGTAGTGCCGCCTTTTAAGCCTTTGCCGATTGGAATGGTTCGACCAATGACTCAGCAACCCGAACGTCAGAAATTGGTGGTGAACGCTACCGCTCTTAAAACGGCTCCAGTGATGTCGGTTATGCAACAAGAAGCACTACGCCAACATCATCAACGAATTCATCAGGAAAACAAGCTCAAGCAGCAACAGAGACTACAACAGGAGGCGTTAGCAATACAGATATTGAAACAGCAACGTCTGCAGCAGCAAGAGGCTATGAGGCAGCAACAAATTCAAAAGATGCAGCAACAGCAGAAACAACAGCAGCAGCAGCAAATGCTCATGCAGCGACAGCAGATTATGGCTATGGAAAACAAGAAGGACCAAGTAGTTGTGGTGATCTATTCTTGTATTAATTTTAATTTATTTAACATTGTTTTTATTTCAATATCAGATGTGTTGCCATTTAAATTTCATTTGCATAAAAACATTTCTATGGCTCCGATTATTATTCTAATGAATGAGTATTGACAAAAAATATTAATTTTTATTAAATCTTACTAGTGACAATGTATGACATTTTATATTTGTCTTTATAATTTATTTTCTGTATTTTATCTAGCCACAAATGATAGCGGTGGCAGGAACGGTGCCGAAATTACCTAATATCATCGCCGCAATCCCATCGAACAGTATGGTTGAGGCTGAGGTTCTTCCATCGTCACAATCATCAAAGACAATATCTAATTTGGTTACATCAAACGCTGGTTTGCCACCTTTTATTGCGATGCCGCAATCATCAGCGAAACTCACAAATAGAATCAGTAACAGTGGCACCTTGCAGGATTCCGACAATGAAGTATCGAAAGATGATTTCACTCAGGTAATATTATTCACATATAACAATAATAATAATAATTTAAAATCCCGACATAAATATATTACATTATATTGTTTAAAATTTTTATTTTTATTATTATCGCTGTAGCTATCGTGATAATTATTATATTGATATACAATATTTTATAAATCAAATTTTATATTAATTTTTTGAATTTTAGTTCTTATCTATATAGCGCGATAAAATGTTATAAAATATAATTTTGCAAAAATAAATTACATGAATTTAAGAGTTATGATTATTTTTATACAGCTACCTTTGCCGAGTGACGAGATGGCTGCTTCAGTTAACGAAATGACTCTCCTTTCTCTTCATCCTATTTCTGCAACTGACGCTAGTCAATCATTGCCTCTTCAACAAAACGAAAAGCGACAATCTTTGCCCAATAATTTACCTTCCTTAGCTCCTATTCAAGGAATGGAATCTTCCTTAAAAACCCTCGCAGAAGCAAGTAATATTACCCTAGAAGCTTTAGAAGCAGCAATTCTTTTGAGACAACAACAGCTTCTCAAAAAGCAACAAGGACCTACAACAAGTACCAGTACAACCACAACAACGACATTAGCACCTTTTAAAAAGTAAATTGCCTTTAATTAATATTTAAACTTTTTGCATTTAACTAGTCAAGAAAATATTTATCTAATTTAAAGAATACAATTATTTCACATTTATTTCATTTATTTCACATTTCTTGAAAAGTAAATCGCCTTCAATTAAATTTCCAATTTTGGATATTTAGCTAATCTTTTAAATAAATATTTAAATAATTTAAAAAGACATTTATTTTCATAGAAAATTGAACACATTTTGTTTGCAATATTTTATTTAATATAAATATATAATATTTTACTAAAAATCTATATTATGAAAAAGAAAAAAGTAGAAATCTACATGTATAGCTACTGAAATAAAAAAACCTAACTTTCTTTTATGTACAGTAAATATAATTCTGGAGCTACTAAAGTAATGAATGCGCCACGGGAATATTATCCTGTTGGATATGATAAGAACTTTGATGATAATTTCGCAAGTCGTGTCGATTTACCAGACACAAGTTTCTATTGCGGAGATCAGAAACATTTCCCGGGTCTTTATGCCGATGAAGATCTAGGATGTATGGTAAGATTTTTAAAATTATTTTATCTTAGAAAAATATTTTTATATAAAATATTTATTTAATAAATTTTACAATTTTATGATTATTTTATATATTATACTAGGTTATTAATGACAACAAATTTAATAATTAAATATATAAATAGCTTACAAATATAAAAAAATTATGATTAAAATTTTTAATTTTTATTATAATTAAGAATTCTTGACCTCAATTTTTCTGTAATTAGGTGTTTCATGTTTGCGCCTTGACGGACGATGGCCTAATCATGAAGAGTTTTCTATGCCCCGAATCGACATTGTTTGATCAAACGATTCTGAAATGCAACTGGTGGTTTTACGTAGATTGTAAAGCTTCAAAGAGTTTATACGACAGCAATATACCCATTAGCAAGAGCTATCAGCTAATGAAGGCCTTGGCGTTCTTCTCAGCGTACAAAAATCACGACAACGGTACAAACAACGCGCAGGAGAACGAAGATAACTCTTGAATCAAGCAGCAGATTAATCAAAGAGAGATTCGTAGAATCATAAGCTCAATATTCAATATGGAAACTATTTTGTTTCCGTGATGCAACTTCTCATCTAGTTTAAAGATTTATTTTATCTGTATATATATATATATATATATATAATTTATTTTATTAATAGAAATTATTATTAATAGGTTTCTATTTTAGAGACAATGTAAATAATACACGTTTCTCGTTCGTTGTTGAATAATAATATATATAATATGTTTTGGTGTGAAAGTTTTTGCATTAAAATTAGAATACGGAAATAAAAAAGAAGAAGAAAAGAAATAGAAGATAAAGTGAACAACAACTCAGAAAGCGTAACGTTTATTAATGCTTGATGTACATTTATAGTTATGTGAGAACAATGTGGATTTAAATGCTGCATCAAATAACGATAACGATAACAAATTGGCAGTTACATGCGCAATCAGTCTCTTTTGTTTCTTTATCAAATATCTTGCTCAAATTTATTAACAAAGTCGTGGATTGTGTATTAAATTACTTTGCATACGTATCCACACTTCTACATGTATATAGAACGTATAAAATTTTTACTATCTATTAATTATCAAAAATTATTTGTATCAATAAACGACAAAAATAAAATTTTATTTGGCGATGCATATTAACAGGAAACACTACTAAAGGCAGTTTTTTGCATTAAAAAAAGTTATGAGTATGATTGTCACGGGGAGGGAAAAGGAGAGATTTCTATTCAAAATCCTGCTTGCCTCGAGAACACGATAAGCAGCATGATTCTTGATAAAATTGATAAGAGCAAAGCCGAGCTTGTGTGACTAAATTACAATTAGCCATTTTGTCTTTGCAAAGTGGATTGTCTTCAACACCTGAAATAAATAAATAAAACATCAACACATGAAAATACCATTTAATACAATTGTTTATATATTAATAATAATTTCATAAACTTTACAGAAACTACAAAAGATTAATAACGGTTATTTATTATTTATTAAACTTATATTTAATATACGGATATAAACTTATATTCGTATTTACTTAATTATCATATTAAGTACTATATTAAGTTAATCGCTATTTATATTTTAAATTTAAAAATTCACTTAACCATTTGTTATTTCGGGGTCATCTTGGATTTGTAAAATTCTCTGAGAATGTTCAGGTGTGTTTAAATCATCTCTGCAGGGATAATCGTTGCATGTCCTTCGAGATATTGGTCGATCTTCCTCACGGCAATGAAGCTGATATGATTCTGGTAATTGACCATCTGGATTTAGACATCGAACTTCGCGTTTCTGAATGCCTTTACCACAAGATCGTGAACACTATAAACGAAAGTAAATATAAGAGTCCAATTATGAATCATTTAAAGTTAAAATGACTTTTATTTATTTATATGAAAATATTATTAAAACGTTTATAAAAAAATATTATCAATGTAAACAATAAATATTATAAGTTCAGACCAAAATAATTATACTTTTAATAAATTATAACAATTATAAATTGTAGAAGAGAATTAAAAAATGTATTATTATATATATGTTCTAATTATGAGTCGGAAATACACTTTTTTATTTTTATTTGTTTATAAAATATAAAATTATTTTTGCATTAATAATATTAATACTAAAAAATTTAAAAATAGCTTATAATTTTATTTATAATAATTTTATTTATAATAATATTTATAATATATTAATTTGGTAAAAGCATCGGATCCAGAATTAATGTATGACTCACGACAATTGAGCCAATCACTTTAATTTACCAAATTTTGTTTTAGTCGTTGATGAAGATTTTAATTCTAAAATTTTAACGTGATAAAAGATTAGACGGTGTTTACCGGTGTCCAATCTGATATGAACCAAGCAGAGGTGCAAGGACTCTCTCTGCACGATTTTCTATTTTCCGGCTTGTTCGCAGGACAATTCATATCTAAAACGACTCGTAAAGAGCCTCTAAGAGTTGTAACACATACAACATCTCTAACTTGCTCGCCTATGTCACAGCTTGAGGAACACTAGAGAATAAAAAAAAATCACTTGTTACATTTAAAAATGTTTAAAATTATATTTTATAAGTTATTAGACAATTACATTTAAAACTGACCTCCGTCCATGGTCCTGTAAACCATTGACCACTACAAGTTCTGTTGCTCAAACAATCTCTAGAAGTCTCAGGTCGACTTAATTCATCGCAATGTTCTTCATTAGAGCTTGTCTCGCAAAGAACTCTTCTAGTTTGAACTCCAGTCCCACATTCTGCCGAACACTGAAGTCAATAATTTATAGATTAATAATAAAATTAATACGATAATTCTTTGATCTATGTAATTTAGAACATAATAAATAATATAATTTAAAATTTATAATTTATAATTAAAAATTTTTATATATATTATTTTTTCTATCAGTTCCTCCGTTAATAAGTTATTATTAATAATCGATAAACTAGTTATACGTATGTTTTAAGACTGTAGCTCTTGCAGTTTGCAAATTGGTAAAAATTCACCTGGTCAGACCACTCAGTAAATAACCACTGCGGATTCTGAAGCTTTGCAGAAACAACGTTCAATGGCGTTGATTTCGTTAGACATGGGCCTGAATCACATGTTTCATGTGCTTCAGGCTTTTCCGAAAGATCACACGAAGTATCTTCAGTAACGCAAGTTACAACTCTTGTTCTTTTCCCTGTGCCGCAAGATGTGGAACACTTTGAAACGAATGACATGTAGGATTACGATCATTTGACTGATACTTTTATATCAATAATTATTTTTTTAATTTTTTAAAAATTGTTTTGCTTTAAAATTCTATAACAAATTTGAAAACGTACATTATAGTCCAAATTCAAAATCTAACATAATACTGTTTTGTAATATTGCTCCTAATATATATCACATTTTTCCAGACATTGAAATTCATGTAATCGTATGTTTATTATATCGTATGTTTTATTCAATTTTTTTTTTATATAACAAATTATCTTGAAAAAAATGTGAATAATTCTAAGATATATGATCAAACGATTTACCTGCGACCAAACACCTACAGTCCACCGCGGTGCTGATAATTGAACAGATGTCTGCGTCGACGTTTGCTTGATCTCCTCGTTGCATGCTGGCATCTCGCACATCTCGCTTGTTGACAGATTTTTTGGTTCCATACAAGCACCGTCAGAGATTCTCATCGTTAATGACGGTTTCACTTCTTGTACACATTCGAGTTCTCGTGTACGAACCCCAGTGCCGCAGGAAGTAGAACAGTCACTCCATGGCCCGCCGCGCCATCTTGAAGATTTTATTTTCAAAAAAATAAGAAGAATATTCTTAGATAATTAATTAAATTTTCGCAACATTAAAAGATGTATTATTTATTCATTATTCACTCAAAATTAATAAAGTTTTAACTTCTTTTGTAATGTTACAACAATACAAATATTTTTTAATAAATAGCTTTGTTTCTTCATTAAATTGTCTTCATTAAGATAATTAATTTTTAAAATAATTTTTAATATAGCGTATTATAGATCATAAATACATTAAAAGTTTTGCAAAATTTAATATAATCCATGCACTTTTATTTGTGATTTATATGTGTGTATATTATCTTTTTGTATTATTTATTATTTTATATATTATTATTTAATATCATATAACCAGATGTCTTTAATTGATTTTTTACACATAAAATATAAATTGAACTTCAATTACCTTGGTGGACATGGCATAGTATTACATCGAAGACGAACTTCGTGCAATTTTTCCAAAGCATGGCATCTTTTCTCCGGTACTGGCTGTTGTGTGTGCTCTTTGATACATATGTGCCTGAGTATCTGTATACCTTATATAACATACAGAAGCCTTTTGTATCCGCAATTCAACCCATAAAATACTTAATAATATTCAGTTAATCCTCGTTTACCTCCGCCGCATGATTTGCTACAGTCACTATAGCCAATCGCTTTCCAGATAAATTTTCTTCTTCTGTACCGTCGTAATGAATACGGTGAAGACGTTTCATTATTTATTGTTGGTCCATTTTCAAATCTAAAATTAAATATTTTAATTATTAAATGTGGAATTTAAAGCATGACGCTAATTATCAGAAAATTATATAAAAATATTTTATTTTACTAAATTTATTAAAGAATGTTAATTTATCAAAACCATTTCTTACCTCCTATTTTGTAAGCTATGCTCAACACTTTTATTGGAAACTATAAACAAATAATTTTCTAATTTTAATAATTTAATTGTACGTTTAAACATTTATTATGTTAAAAAGAAAAATAATGCATTAATTATCTTGTCTACATTAATTTGTTTACCTGCATTGTGTAGGAGATGATTACTTCTCGATAAATTTACATTTCCGGGAATCCGATATCGATAAACAATACCAGGATTTGGTTCCTGATATAAAACCTATAGAATAGATAATAATTAAAAGTAATATTATTTTATATATTAATTCCATCTTTAATTCAGACAGTTTTTAATTATTAAATTTTAATGTTATATTTGTAAATAAAAAAATATACGATTTAACATTACTAAATAGAATCTACACAATTTATGACAATAGGCAGCAGAAAATCCGCGGTAAAAGAATTAAATAGAACTCGGTTAAACTCATTAACGCCCACGGTTGCCAGCACTCAACAATTACTACTCAATTACTACTCTAACAATAAGCCGTCATTATTACGATCGCGTTATATCTACAATATCTACAATTTAACATCTATCGTATTACTTACCATGACATCTATAGATTCCTGTAATGGGCCCGCAGCAGAAAAGCTTTCTAAATTCTGAGGACTCTGGCGACGATAAACAAATGTCGTTCCGACCGCCTTATATTCGCCGGACCAGTTAATAACATTATTTCCATTTAATAAATAACTGCCATTTTGCAATCTAATTGCTGCAAACATTTTACTAAATAATATTAATATGATATTTTATTATATATTTTTTTAAACTAAAAAGCACGTTGAACTTAAATCTGAGGTACAAATAATAGGAATACACATTAAAAATATTGTTTTATTTAACTTTGTTGCAAAAAGACTAGAATTAATCACTTATTATATTATATAACAAGAAATATATATTCGCTATTATTATGTATATATTTTAAAAAGCGTTACAAATATATTGAGATCTAGAGATCGAGAGGATTTGGACGTGAAAACATTACCGATGACCGTAATTATCTGCGAGTGAATTATTATAGTTCTATTCATAGAACAGCGATGATGTTCGACGTGTCAATTGACACGGATCACGCTAAAGCTGGCAATCACGATCGTTTAAGCGAGACTTGGGCGCACAATGGCAGCCGTTTATGAGCGAGTTTACGGTCGCGCGCAATTTATGTAATCCACGTGGCACGGGCCGGTGCATCTAATTTAGCGAGACAACAGACCCAATTCCACGCTGTGAATGATTGCATTACGTCACTTTACGTTTGCGCTAGTCAGCACAAGTCAGTAAAAAGAAATGAAATTAAAGCAGATAAACGGAAGTGCATTCACGAAGTCGAATTTAATCTCTAATTTTTACATTTATCTTATTATATTCTATAATTCTTTTGCAAGAAGTAATATTCGTGTGTTATAATTTACTAGTTATATTTTGTAAATTTCATGTATTTTATCTTTTATGTTTTCTTTGAGTTCTCAAAGATGATATGGATTTAAAGCCACGCAAAGCGATTTTCTTTGACTCACTCGTCTTTACAGATTAGGTGAGGATAATCACGGAGGTGCAATCACGTCGGCGGTAATGAAGGTTTCCGACAGAATTGTTAACGATCACAATTAATAATGCTGTTGGCAATTCGCTTGTTTATCGACAACGCAATCATTGCATAGAAGGTGCATTGATTATGATCTGTTGTTCATATCCTGTGAAAGGCAATCATTACTTCGATCGAACGATCATTACTTCGATACAACAATGATTATCTTCACGCATAATAAATCAAACTTCAATTTTTAATCAAATTTTCAATATTGTATTATTATTAAGGAATTATATACATATAAAGATCATATATGTTATAAGGTATTTTTTGGTACTTTTATTACTATTATTATTATTATTTTATAATGTCTTGTTCTTTTCTTAATTTGTCTCTTAATTAAATATTATTCCCTCTACTAATTTTTATTATAAGTGTTTTAAAAAACATAGCGTATTTAAAAAGTTTAATTTCTAAAAATTAAGCTTTACCGTAAATTTTACCTAATTAATTATATAATGTCTTTAAAGCATTATTTTAAACATGTGGCAGACTCTGTAAAAAAAAATTCATTAATTTTTATAAATTGAATAGTCATAAATATTGTTTTATAATAGAGAATTATTATCCTTAAAGACTTGGAAATAATCGAGATTTATGAGACAGATAATCACATAATGAAGCGAGTAATACTACTTTACAATTCAAATTTAATCCTTAAACTTGTTGTAACTTGCAATAAATTGCAAAAACACACATAAATCGCATTACAATATCTTTATAATATTTTATTTAAATAAATGACGTCACTTTTATTCTTTTAAATTGTGTTTAATCACGTTAGATATTGTAAGCAAAATAACTCAGTCAGTTAATTTTTGCATGTAATCATTTGCAGGATGACGATGATCTTAATCGTCGGGTGCGGTCGCTATTTAACGACCACGCCATGTAACGGGTTACCGTAAACAGTGCATAAACAGTGAGAAATCACGATAGGTGGAAATGCATTCCTTGCAACCGGTTGCGATTTCCACGAAATCCAAAGCGATACCACTGAATTATTCTACCTGGCGCCAATCGCGCAATTAATGTTAGCATCGATAATATCTGAACGCCAGCAAGAAAAGTCGCTAGTCACGTCCTGATCATGTAACGTCCAATTTACATTGCAAAATGCACAAAGTGGCATATGCGCCGACATCAATTATAACTCGTAATAAAACAATTATTGTTCTTTTTTACATGTAATAAAACGATTATCATTCTTCAAAACGTTCTATAAGCAATTTTCACATTTTCTAATGATGTGCCTTTGGAAAAGTGGAGAGACATTAAAATATAATATCAAATAATCTTAATTGAAAATGTAATACTAGGTTTAAACGTGTGTGAGATATTATATTTACTATAAATATACAATCTTATTTAAATAAATATGAAACGTGCAATGTAAAGTTAAATGTAAAGTTAAAGGTTCAGCGTTCAAGTTGAATGAAAATAGTTTGGTCACTTTGACTTATCTTTATCAATAGTCACATATATACCTCTATTTCTCTTACCAAGATAGTTCTGCGTGCGACGAAGTTCGGTCACGTTCAGTGCCAAGGCGCCACGCGGGACCACCGCCACCAAATTATAACCCGGTTCCAAAGTCGGCTCCGTGAAAATGCCATCAATCAGATGACCGTTGCCAAATCTCGCTCCGCACTGAAACAGTCAACGTTATAAACACGTGCCATGTCGGCCAAGAAATTCATGCGAGTGACAATAAATGTCGCGTGACTTCACTGGACTGAATTTCGCAGTCTCAGTCAGCACTTCAAGATCAAGACTTGAACAATCCGTTAAACAGCTCGTGAGTGACGAATGACATTTCCGCATGCATTTCTATCTTCCCAAGCGTGTCAAGCGTGATCGCGTTGACGCGAATCTGCGAAATAAATTAATTAGGAAGCGACACAGTAGCTATATCTGTCTGATGCAGACAGGTAATATGTGCTTCATAAAAATTCCCCATGATTTCCATCGTTAGCAAAATCTCGAAGTTATCGCAATAACAAATTTATCAAGCAATACATCAAACGGCCAAGATATATATTTTTTAAGTCACAAAGCTCTTATCTCTTATATTTTGATTCACGATACGCCTTATGCCTCGCGATTTTTCATTTCCGAAGGATTTATTATCGCGACTTTTAGCCAGACGAGGTGATAGAATGCAGGCAAACCGAAACGATGGCAAATCGTCGTCTAAATTTACGCCGTGACAGCCATAATTTCGCGTCACCCTTTCCGTTCTCCGGCGCACGGACGAGCATTTTACATTTGCACGGTTACCGCACTCACTGTTTCGCTAATGCACGGAAATAAACACCGCTCGCGAATCATCAGTTCTGGAAATTAGCACGAGTACGTAAGAACACCCTGTACGTAGAACACGCGGTTATAGTATAAATATTTCTACGTGGAAGATATAACGCACAGAAAATCAGGAATAACATCTAGAATAACATCCAGTCCGTCTAGAACAATGAACAAAAAATTTGACAATGGACAATAAAATTAAAAAAAAAAAAAAAAAACAATTATTAATATATTAAGACGATAGGATTATATTAAGGCATAAGAGGCCATATTCACCTTGCGTATTTTGGAATATCCTATACGAAGGCACCAAAATAGCCTAGAAGAAAGATCTATTACATCGAGATGGTGGAATGCTTTTGCTTCCTCACCAGATCGCCACATTAGATCATCAAGGTTAATTAAGCGATCAAACGGTAGGTTGGAGATGCGCGATTTGACCTGAATCGCGATCAAAGTATTATCACAAGTATTATCGGCATTTACCACGTGGCCCTGTTGTGGCACATATACCGATGTATGTGAGAGAATGAAAACGGAGTCTAGCTTAATCAGTACCACGAGCTTCCTCCATCAGCTCGCTAGTATCTGCAGCAATAAATCATTCCTCTTACTCTTACGAATCACTCCTTCGCACTACTTCGCTATTACTAAGCGGCCTTGATAATTCTGTGACAATTATTACTTACACTTTTTTCATTTCATATTCCAACAAGAATTGTTGAAATCTCGTGTAAAAATTCTTGTTTTACCAAACGTAATATATATATATATATATATATATAGAAAAATATAATGTCAACACGTGGATTATACGATAAATTGATTTAATCGATTGTCATCATGTTTGAAAATTAATTTATAGTAATTTTTAATTAGCGAAGTGAAATAGCGTTACGTATAGAAGAATAAAAAACATTAATTAAATATTTAATAAGTTTTATTGCATTTTTTATTTAAATCGGACAAGAAATATATCACTTATATAGAATAAATATAACACCATAAATTATAATACTTTTGCAACACATACATTATAATTTGTTAAAATTAATAAATTATATTTTATTGATAAATCAAAACTCATTAATTAAAATAGTTTAGAAAATTGATTTTATTCGCTCGAATTTCTTCGGCGATATTGTTCCTGCGTACATAAAATGCGACAATCATAATTCGATACACATCGGAAATTATTCTGAAAGAGTGACGAGGCTCGATTGAGGCTGACCATTCATTTTCAGCCAGGTTTAATCGGCGAACTGCACATCAAGCCGCGCCCAAACTGACACTCCTCTCTCCAATTGGATTAACTCGGGATGAATGTCAACTTGCTTGCCGTTTGTATACACGGAGATCGCACGATGTTAATTGTATGAATATCGCATGAGTGAATTTATAAATCAGCGGCGAACAATGAATGTACAGTGGCGTAGAACATTCAACGCTTAAGCTAAAATATAAGAGAGAAAGATTTTTTTTTTTTTAATGAGAAAATGATATAAATCAATGTGAAATGAAAAACATTGAATTAAGATCTGAATATAATTGCATATAATATACATAAAGTAATTTTTGGAATAAAAAAAAATTTTTTAATATAGCTTTCTTAAGATTAACTTATTAATAAAAATATATGTGGTTACAATTAATTTTAAATAAAGTACAATGTAAATATTGTTGGCCATATCTTTAAGTTTTATTTTTTAACATAATATTTTTTTAAGAAGAAATAGATGAAACTTTCTTATACTTATTTCTAAAGAAACTATTTAACAATCTTTTAGCAATGATTCAAATGTACAATATATTTATAAAAAAAAATAAAATGTTAGATTCAATCAAGTATAATTTTCAAGTCAAATAAATAACTATGTAGCTTTCGAAATATCCATTAAACTTGGATTGATTGTTTGAATGTGTATTAATTAAAACTTTCATTTTGGGAAAAAAGAAAGTGTATTCAGATGAAATAATTTCAATAATAAACTAATACTAATCACAATTCACCATATTGCACCAAATATCATAAATAATAAGAAATCATAATTCTGTTAAGCGCGTGTAATAGCTCCTCGTGCAGCACCTCGGCCACATTAGCTGTTTACATTACGATAAAATACGAGCGTGTGTACACTCCACGTATCAGCGAGTAACGTATGAATGCACGATTAAGAGGGAACCATTTTCTTTGTGAGCGGCTAAACAATTTCCTTGGTTCTTCGAGATTACATCGTGCGCATGTCATCCAACGTGTCTAATTAACTGCCTCGTGTTATCACTCGACTCATTAATTTAACGTCTCATTAATTCAAGTGGCAGAAAAAAGCGCGATGTAGATCTCTATTAATTTCTTATTATTTTATTAAAGTATATAAATAATACTATTGTTTTTAATGTTTAAGTTTTTAATGTTTAATGTTTTTATTGTTTAATTATATAATAATAATAATAATATTGTATATTTTTACGCGGTAAATTCTTATATTTTGAATTCGTATTCATAACGTATAAACACGTGGAAATATGATCTGAGAGATCGTGTTGCACATCGTCAGATTTCTAAGCGCCGGCTTAGCTGGATTATGCGTAATGTCACCATCGAGAGTGAAGTTGAACGATCCTGAGTCGACAGTGTCGCGGTGCGTCTCTCCTTTTTTACGATAATCAAGATTGACGGCGTCGAACCGATCGCCTCGCGATGATACCTAACGTCGAATCTCTGCTTAGCGCTTATTTTCGGTGTGTTATTTTCGTGGCCACTCAAGCCGTTAAATCCCCATCGCCCTAAATGCAGCGCATAATGGCAAACCTGTCGCGCGATGATGCACCGCGACGATCTTCGGTGCTTGCTGCTCGATCAACCAAAATATAAAAAAAAGAACACTTGTTAAAAACGTCTTTGTAATCGTATTGACTAATGTGATAATAAAACAACTGAAGAAGTTATGATATATATCTGTGTTTATTTAAACGCGAGTATTTAACGCAAAGTTTTCAGTAAGAAATTTAAATTAAAATTTCTTTTTTATTGCATTCTAATTTTAGTGTTGTTGTACTTTGATCTGAAGCAAAATACAAATCTTTCGTAAAACATAAAACGTAATGTTATTTTACACTGTTGCATATCTCAGTCAAGTCAAAATATATGATTTTCTAGTGTGCAATATAGTTGTGCTATGCAACTTACACGAATATCACAAAGATTTTAACGCGATTTTTCAAACATGGACTTTATTATTTATTTTCCTTCTGTACATTAATAAATTGTAAACTACAAATATTTAAGCGTCTAATATATAGAATCTTTCGACCAAAAGATTTGTCGACCTTCTACATCTTCTCGATATTAGTCAAGTAAATTCGATCCATCTCTGAATTCGAGAAATTTCATAAGCTATTCGACGAAACGGATATATAGGAAATAAAGACGTCGTCACGGTTTGGAAGCAACCACATTGAAGACACGCGAGGGTCGGCGTAAACTTCTGGCGCCATGTTTCCGTAATAATGAAGACGAATAGCCGTCACATAAACATGTTAAATACGTTCAAAGAGGTGAAAACTGCAATGTTACGGTCGGTCATAAAAATACAACGGTACTTCCGCAAAAATTTTATTATCTTATGAACATTTCGAAAAAATTTCATTTATCATATTTTATCGATCTTTCTGCGCATGTATGTATTTATTTTCTAATTTTTACATTGCGTTCTAACGTCACATGAAAAAAATTATTATTATCTTTTAACTTGAACGTAAGATTTGTAACTACATCAGAGAAACAAAGAACTTGTAGTTTAAAAAAAAATGTTTATCGTGGAAAGAAGCGAGAAAGAGAAGTTTCTACGAGAAAAATAAAAACATACCGCTCTTGAGAAAGAAGAGTATTTATAGAATTTATAAAATTTACGATCGTTTGAAAAAAGAATACATAGCGACTAAGATTCCCGCGAGATTCGATTTCGGATTCGTGTGGCAGGAAGTTGCACATTCTGGCCCGATTATATTATTCTGCCATTCTAAAAATACGCACCGCCAGCAACACTTAACCGCAGGAATGCGTTAAGCGAGACTTCCTACTCAACATTGGATGTACTCAAACTACTAATTTACGTCACGGATACCGTAACCCGACGGTGCGAATATTTGATCACCTGGAAGGTTCAATTAATTTCGACGTGTCTCCGCGTGTCGCCGCTTATTTGCGCAAGGAGAACGATCCTTGCGTGTCCTTAAATTCTCCCTAATTAGGCGCCAGTAGCTTGAATTATGCTAATAGAACATCGTTTTACGTGCGAGCCGGTCAGTCCGGTTGAGATGACATTAGAGATGTTAGTGTACAAGGTTGATCGTTTGTTCTAATTAATATCCTGCGATACTTTCGCATTTTTTTTTTTTTTTTTTTACAAAGCGAAGCAATATTTTTTCTTCACACAAAATTGCTGTTGTCACGCTTGACTGTGTGTTTCCATTGACAGGAACACGATCAATTAATATGTAACGTAACACTTTGAAATCTGGCAACTGAAAATTTATAGAAAATATGTGTAATATAAAAACTAGTTGAAAAACATTATATGCATTATATTAAAATCACAATAAAAATAACTTGATGTCTCTATATCTTTATTGTATAAAATAATATTATTATGAAACATTATATGAAATAACATTATTATCTAATTTATCTAAAATATTGCTTCTTGCTTTCTATTCCGTTTAATTCATTTAATATGTTATTTTATGCGCTCCATATACGAGTCTGCTATACAAAAGTTTCTTCGAAATTTATATTCTAACTATGACCAATGACATTAACTACGGTGCATTAACTTTCATCTAAAGTATATGCGTATTTTAGGAAAATTTCCACCATGTAATGATAAAACTACGCCCTCTTATACAAAATTCTTATCATCGTGAAATGGAAACTCTGTTGTCGTATAACACTTTTTATTGCCTCGTAGAAGTCGAGCCATCGTCGACAAGAACCTCATATCGTCAACCAAAAAAGCATCGTGAACCTAAGAAGGAAAACGGGTGTAGAAATAACCTAATTTGATTCGTCGAAGATCAATAAACATAAACTTTGAATAAATAATAACCAACTTTGAAAAAATTTTTTTTAAACTTTTTTTTTTAAACTTTTTTATATGAATTTTTATCTATAATATAAATTATAAATATTACATATTGTTTTTGGTAAAATATATTATTCTAATTTAAACTAATTATTAATAATAAATGTTAGAAATAAAATTTTTGTATATAAGTAAAAATAATAAATGCTAATAATATATGCGGGAATAACTTTTTGTTAAGCCTTCAATCTTATAATGATTAACAAATTTTTCACCTTTCTCTTTATCTTTATTTCTAATCTCATGTAAATTACGTCTATTAGAGTTGCATCATCATCGTATATCGATGAAAATCGAGACTTTCACGAATGAAAATGTGTATCCATTACTTTTCCTTTTCTAAGAAGAAATTATGTGATCGATCAGAACTGGCGGCACGATGAACGTGACATATGCCGGAACATATTACGAACAATTTCGCCCACGTTTGATATACGAGTTTGACATTGAGGCTGCAGCCGGACGGCCGCCTTAATGGCGCGGTAAATCACACGTCAATATATGTTAGTCGCGTTGCGCTTATGCCTTACCGTTAAAGATAGCAGCAAAAAGGGAAGGACGAGTGGTTGCATCTTGACAGATTTTCGCTCTTGCGACCTCAGTGTCGACGCATCTCGCAGCTTCCGGTGGGACGATATACTTCTCTCTCTCTCTCTGCACTCCCCTATTAGACGTGTAGTCTAATCTTTACGTGTCTAATCTTTATTCTTCATTTTTCACTGCACACTGTATTCATTATTAATATCAATTTCTTCAATAATCAAAATTAAATTTTGCAGGGTTTACTTTTTTATTAAAGAACGTACTAATATTAAATTTCTTTTAACATTATATAAATATTTTAAATTGTAAATTATTTCTAAGATCTATAGATAATTTTGATAATTTAAATAATAGATTTAATATTAGATTTTTTAAATTCATTTCTTATTTTAAAGTTAACGATAACAATAATTAACAACAATTATTACACACACACAGTAAATTTTGTTGATAAGTGAATAGATAATGATAGATTATATTTGTGAATTTATTTATGCAATCAAATCGCGAAATCTGCGATATAACTGAATAGTAAGTTATTCCAACGATATTTTGTACACAGTAACGATAAGAATATTATCATTGTAACATTCCACAGATAAAATTTTGCGAACATTGGCACGAATATCGAGGAATGCAATTACATCATCATCTCCGTAGAGCTCCGATAATTCGTAATATTACGAAAGTTTGATTGAAATTCTTGTAAATTCAACAGTGTATTTAATATTTCTGCTTAATAAAAAATATCTATTAAATGACAAATTTATGACAATACGTGACAATATTACTTGTCACGTGTCTCAATTTGTTTACAATTATTTTCTACTTATATCTTTGTGAATAATTATTTTAATGAAATGATAAAATTATTAATTGGCAAATGACAATATTTAGAAATAAAATGATACGATTTGTCATTTATTTAATTAATAATTTGCAAATTAATAACTGTTAATGACTTGTTTACACTTAAATGACATTTAACATTCATGCAAAATGTTGTAGCGTGACGCTGAAGAAGCTAGCCGAGGCGAAGGAAATTGGATATTAGAGAAGTCATCGGCTGGTATGCATGTGAGTGTATACGTACGTATAATGCTTTCATGCTCTAGTTGCTAGTGAGTGTTAGACAAGAACCTATATTACCCGTACGTCGACCTGTCGAAGGTGGAGTAGCCCGAAGCTAGAATTATTAGCGGATTACATGTACCAGAGACATTTAGCGCATTTTGATATATACACTTGAGATATATTTTGAGATATATCGAAAATTGGAATAAAAATTATATGTCCCTTAATTTTTTTCTTTTCTAAATAGATTCACGTTTCACATCTTCCGTCTCAAGACGTCAATTTACCACGGTCGGTCCACGTCAGTCAATGAGCCGAATTAGAGGAATTTCAGATACGCGAATCGCAGATTACAAACTGATCGTAAATTTCAATTGCTCGCAACTGGGAAAGTCTGCCCCCGCGTAAATCTATGCACGCGTGTTGCGAGATAAATTGCCGACAAAGGCCGCGCAAAGTCGCGTCGCCAATTATACGAGTGCGCTTGCATAATCGAGTACGATAAATTTGCCGTGAGTCGAGTGCGCCGGCCGAGAAGTACCAGAGAATTTTTGCAGAAAAGAGAGCTCGCAGACTCGGTGACCATTGCACGCACCATACACTGCATATTCTGAAACGCGATAGTTCCCCGTGATAATGTCATTGCACCGGCGAACTGTCGTGCGAGCCCGACACATGTCGTTCGATGACGAACATATCCCGCAAACTCGAAAAAGAATTGCCGAGATTACTGACACCCGAAACGGGATCGTAGCGTACTTTATTTGCGTATACAAATGTATATGCGATCAATGCAAATTAGACAGCGTGATATATGATCATTAAATCGCATACGAATTGCTCATTAAGCTCACAATTATTACTGGTTCGAGTGTGACCACGATTGCGTCGCGTAAAACCTGCGTGGCGAATAAGCTGCGAGTGCATAATAATTTTATTAACTTTTTAGACAGAATGTAAGACGTATGTAATCTCCATTTCTCAAGTTAAAAACTAGTTGTCGGCTAGATACAGTTGATAACTTTACGTATTAAAATATCGCGTAGTTTGTCCGGCGATTGCAGCTTGTTTTAATAACGCTATTCATTATTTTATTGATATTAATATTGCATATTATAATCTACGTACGATATTATTTACGACAAATAAAAATTACATTTATTAATTTTTTACATAATAATAAGCTTTCAATCAGAATTTATATAACCATTGTAAAAATTCTATTATTACGTTAGTTTTTATAATTATATAAATTTTTAATAATTAATTAAATTAAATTAAATTTAAAATAAATTTAAATTTAAATTAAAAAATTAATAATTAAATTAAATTTTTTATATGAATTAATTGTTGAATTCCCGACGAGGCGCTGTTATGAAATTTTTTACATGTATGTTGAAAATATCACGCATTCAGCATGTAAGAGCCCTTGTTATGAGGTTGGAAAATTGTTTGCGTTACGTTTCTGTATATTTCCTATCGAACCATTGTTTATTGGGACTCTTACTTTATTGCAGTAAATACACGTCGCATCGCGGCAAGATGGAGCATTTGAGGAAATCTTACGCAAGACATGGTGTACTGTTTATTTTTATGATTATCGAATCCCGTCAACATTGCCGCACTATTAATATACGTTTGCAAAAAGCGAATCTGTGAACAAGCCTGTGAACAAGGAGTCATTTTCGATCGAGTAGAATGTAACTAATCATAGCTTTGCGCACTGCATAATTTTGACCGCAGTTTCATACTACTGCGTTTGCAATTATATAGACTATGATAATTACAAGACCGAAAGTCGTCTCAACTCAAGTTGTAATCACCAAATTTGCTGCCAATAAATCTCATTTGAACTGACTATTAAAATATATAAGATATTTTTATGCGTTATTTTAATTTTTGCTTAATTTATTGTTAAATAAATTATTTCCTATTATTTACGAAAAGTTGATTATTAATAAAACTCTATTTATAAATTACATTTTATATAGTTACAATCGTATAATAATGTTATATATTTTTATAATTTCACATCTTTTTGTTAGAAGTATTATTATTAATCCTGTTTAGAAATAATATTAAAGGATAATTACATTTTATATATTTTATACATTTTTGTTTAATTAATAATGAGGATTACATTAAATTGTGATCATTGTGATTGCTTGACTAACCTGTTGCACCGAGTTTGGGCTGTTTGTGAGAAACTGTTGACGGAGAATAAACACACTAACCAAACACGACAGCTAAAATCAACTCACACATTGATCACAGAATATGTCTCTTATTTGCAAGTTTGCAGAGCAAATTATTATCACATTGAAGAGATTCATCTCGATAAATCACATTATAATTACACAATTATTCTGATCATATAATATTTGACTTTCAAGCTAATTAATCTATCGCAAATTAATTCACCAACAAGTTGGTTCAATGCTGTCGATCGACAAGCAATATTCATCAATGTTAAAATTGCAAAATATCTTTATGATTTATAAAGTGGTTGCATAGGAGTTTATGTGTTTCGTGGTGCTCCCTGATAAATAAATATTTTTTCGCTATTACCTCGCGTGTAAATCTAAACGTGTGTATTATAAAATGAGAAGTGCATATCGCAGGCTAGTGAGTAGACCGAGAACCGAGTTTCTCTGTTAGAGGTGTTGTTTCGTACTGACGGCTCCCGTTGGTGGAGGACCGATTTTATACGCCCGCGTGAAGTCACGGAACCGAGCTTTGGGCGCCTCTGCCATGGCGCGTCACCTGGCAACAAAATATGAAGACGTGATTTTAATAGATGCAAGTACGCTTTTCCTCACTTCGTGACGCGAATCCTTAAATAACATGGAGAAGAGTTTGACAGAAATTAATTAAAAGATCTGTCTGTTATCGATCCAATTGGAGAACGGCCAGAATGATTCCGTGAATTCGAAAATATCAAAAGAATGACTATCCCATACCTTTAAGATGTATAGCTTTTTCTTATTGATAGCATATATAGCATGTAAACATATTCTAAATTAAATTAAATTTTTTTAAATAAACTATAATAAATTTCATTTATTATTCTAAAATTAAGAATCTTTTTGTATATAAATTTTTTTCAAGATACATTTAAAATAGATAAATAAATAAATTCTCAATCACAAATTTCAAAAATTTTGTTTTTGTATAGAAATTTGTCTTGACACAGAAGTTGAATTAACTTTTTTATTGTTTGAAATACAAAGATAAATTTTAAAATATTTAATAAAATCAAGCTTTAATAAGTCGAATAGATTTAATCCAAAGATAAATGACAAGTAAGTAAGTAAATAAGTGATTTATACAGCATTACGTAAAGTTATAAGAGGCAAAGCTATTTAATTCATATTATTTTTAAATATAAATATCAGTTAAAATATCAACTAAAATATCAATAATAACGAAATCTCAAACAAAGGTGAGAACCTATGATAAAGGTTAAATCTATGGAAGGGATAAACCTATGGAACTGTTCGATCTCCCTGTACTAAGAAAGAACAAAGATCATTTTTAGCGTATACGATCGATCGTGCATCTAATTGCTGCAAGATATAAGATTCACAATTAGATTACTATCCACCCAATAAGATTCATAATTGGTTAACTATTCACTATTAGAATTCTGTAAAGGATAAGCATTTTTTTATATACAAATATACTTGTTTATGCACTGCCGATTCTTGGAAACGTTCCTTGAAAGATTGGGAAACGCCGATCTACATTAAATCTCCATAAATCTGCATATATCATTTTCTGAATTACATCTAGATTCAGACGTCGGGGGAAATCGCAGTTAATTGTGAGAACCTAGTTAACGTACTTTCAACAATTTCAGGAGGAAGCGATGACAGCAGCTGACATTGATAATCGATGAGTGACTTTCGCCGCTGTAGTTTAACATCTCGTTCTCGCAGCCTAGACTTGTATTCGCATGCAAGATAGCCTGTAATTAGCGGTCGCTCCGGTGGCGATCTAATACATTTCCCCGAGTAAATTATCGAGTGGCGCTACGTAGATAGAATTAGCCATGTCGGTCTGTCGACTGATATCGCTAAATTGCTGCGTTCCTAGAGCAAGAACGGAGAGCGTCCGGACTGCATCTTGCTCCTTGTATCGTTCATCAGCCTCCGCTTCAGCGTTCGCTCGCGAGGTATAAATAAATATACCTCGGGTCATCTTCTCAATCGCATCGTTCAAGTATGAGAAATAATTTTCGTGCGATAACAGAGCACTTTTTTCCCGCGAAATAATGATTCCCGTCTTGCAAAAATCCAAATAGACAAATAGACTGCAAATAAATGTTGGAAATTTAAAATTACAGTAAAATTAAATTTGATGTTTTAATTTAATTCAATTGTACGAATAAATCATAATGTGAAACGCTGATAACGTATCAACAATATTTTATAAACGCCGTTTTTTGTAGATAATATGTTCAATATTATTTTGTGTATTAACACCAAAACCGTATTTAAAAGCGTCTACAATTTATTAGCAATAGAATACGAGAAAGAATCTACTTACAATATGTTTCGGAAATATTTAAATGTAATATTTAAATGTACATTCCGATAAAAACAAGTAATTAAAGGAAAGCAACACTGTGACTACGTATTTTATTAAAAGTAATAACGATTATGATAAAGTATCTGTTTAAGTAATTGATTATAGTTATTCTAGCGTAATGATGCTAATTAACGAGATTTAAATATTTATCAGATATACTCTCTCGACACATTCAAATGCCACGCAATGATTCGATGTAATACGGTGATTATAGCATGGCAAGTGGAGCTAATTGCACGACTCGTATAGCTACCTGCTTTTTTGCCTGCACTGCTCGCAGTGTCATTGACTCGATGACACCATTCATCGGGATCATTAACGTTGCGTCATAATTGGTCGATTCAGGCGATAACGATCGGGTATGTGCTTTCAGCACATTGAACAACGTATCTGCAAACGTAAATCGTCTCGATGCTTTGCGAACACGAGCTTTCGCCGCAGCTCGTGGCATCTCGTGGTACCACGAGATTGCTTCAACTCGGCAGATCTCAACTCGTATATATTTTACCCATAAAACTCACAATGTTATTCGCTGGTTTACATCCCACAATCGTATCATCCCTACCAACTTCCCGGATTTTCCCGATTTTCCCTGGATCGTCGGACGAATCTTCTCGGGTTCCCGGGTATTATGTAACTTTGAGAAAAAAAATATGTAGACCTGATACGCTCCAATTTTTGCAAAGTGTCTCGGAGAGACTGTTATTTATTAACGCGCGGAAATAAACGAGCAATTCATCACGCTAATGGCATCTAGTACATTCATAACTTATCGGCAAAATCCGCTTCACCACCGCGCAATGAGCAATGGTTTAATATTAGGCGCTGATCTGCACGTTCGTGCATTCTGTTACGTAATTGGTGGAGAAGAGCAAAATTTTTTTCGCGAATTATTACGGCTGGCTTCATTGCGGGAACGCGAAAATTTCGCAACTACGCAACTACGATTAATCCTTAGATGCGCCGCGTTAAATGGCTTTTTAAATACTATAACATAGATATGCGCACCGCGCATGTTTCGATATCGTTTGGATTCGTTTCTGTATAAACCAATCTGGCATAATGGTGTCATAAATTAGCGGTGAGAAGCCTTAATCAAATTTTTCTTAAAATTTTACTTGCTATTAACACGGAGTTCTCGATCTTCAATTCTAGCTGCACCTATATTTACGATGTTCTTAGCTAAAGGTTTATACATATTAGACGATGTTGCAAAACCCAACTAAAGGCTATAGTGCAAATAATTCAACTGCATGATAACCGCAATACATATATATATATATATATATATAAAAAGGTTGTGTTAATGTGCTATATAATAAATTGCAGAACTAGCATACAATAAACAAACCTAGCTAATTATTTTCTCAACTAAACTTAAAATACAAATTTTTTTCAATTTAATACCAATATACAACAATATCTATTCTTGATTAAATTTATTATGTTTATGTATGTATTAACATAAAATGATGAATATTTTAGAAAGTGCGTGCTGATTAAGAGAGATATAAAAAATGCATACATAATATATATGTATATTTAATAAATGCTAAAGTAATAATAAACACTTGAATATGTATATTTAATAAATACTAGATAACACGGAATTGAGATCTCGTATCAACGTGTTCTCGCATCGAGTAGACTCGCAATGGTAACGATACGTCTTCATTCCGATCATTGATCGTGGCAGAATAAGGTCTCGGCGGCACAAAGTTTCTATCGCGCGAGAAATGCGATAATAAACGTCGTGGGAATTTATAATAGCACTCGTCAGAGCTGCACATGACGACATAACGCATTACCTATTTAGCATCGAGAAACGGTCACAGATTATCACGAGAGAATTCTTTCGACGATCTGATCATTCAAAAACGATTTTTCATGACGGCGACCTAAAGCGATTGCCTTTTAATAAAACCGATGATTAGTCGATGAAGGTCCGCGACTTATGAGAATCATGCCTCGTGGTAATTTTACGTTATCGCTAATGCTATGCTGTGATTAGCGTGCTATCGCTAGTCCGTCCCCTTCTAGCTTTTTAAATATTATTAGACCTGTTTTCTTTTTCATCGTCCGCTTGGAGAATACGATGATTATGATTCCATCAATGGAATGAGAAATTCCTTCGTTCTAATCTTAATCAGACGATTTAAAAAGCGGAGATTTGCTAATGGTATTCTTTTCCGAATGTTTGAAGAATTCTGGGTAATATAATACAAAATTAAGAAAATAGCTTGTTGTAATTAAAACAAAAAAACGTTATTTAGAAAATGAATGTAATTATCGCATGTGTAATACGTAACCGTTTAAGTTTTATGGATTTTAAATTTACTTTTATTTGTGATAAAAAATAATCCATTAGGCTCCAATAAGACTCTAATAAAATAATAAGTAAAACATATATGTAAATTGTATAAAGAAGATTGCCAAGTATTAATTAAGTTTCTTGTTATATTTGGTTTTGATTTCTTGCAAATCTTATAAAAAAGTTAATTCCTTTCCAACTCTCTCTTCATACGTCTATTATTAATTCAAAATTCCTTCATAAAAATTTAGCTTCAGGAACTTACGATATGCCTAGTGAATTATAATTATTCGAGTGCCACCGGCGCCGATATTTAAAGGCTGTTATCACAGATAGATTTACGCATAATTTCAGCATATAATTCTGCGTTTTTAACTAAGTAATGTGATCGGACCGTATGTCACTCTTAATCCATGCTTGGTAATGTCTTTTAATCGTACGATCTTACCTTATGATTTAACTCGCGTCGAAACGCTAATACTCTCTAAACAAGTATTTTTAGTAGACTCGCCTAGCATACATAGCATACTTTCCGCGGTTATCCTAAAATATTGCGCGGCTTGATACTATCGCAATCGCTAATTAACGAACGGCAATGAAACGCACGCTTTGAAGCTATACCTCGCTAATGTTAGAGGAAACAAAATTATCTATTCTTTTCTAGGAAGAGTACAATTTTGCATCTTATCGAAGTAAGATCATTGATACTACGAATTGCAGTAGCATGAAGCAAAACTGTTACACAACTGTAACAGCGTAATATATGTAAATTGGTAATGGCTTTTAAAAGGGAACTAATACACTTTTTATCTTAATTTGAAGCTATAAGCTATAAGCTTTCACTTTTGCTTTTGTTTTCTTTATTTTATTCTGCTTATATCGCTTCAGGTGACAAATAAATGGCGTCATTGCGTCATTGCGTCATTACTTACACGAGAAAATTGGCTGAACCTTTTGCGGGTGGCGGAATACACAATTTCCGTTTCAGAAGATAATATCAGCCCTTCTGAACTGCGTGACTGATACATTGGATCGTGAACGATCAATGAATCGCGAGACCCGTGTTATTTAGAAAATTACTCGCACTGCCTGACCCAAGATCCGGTCGGTATCTTACAATAACGGTGTATTGTTACGACGTAGAAGACAGAAGCCTTCTGGCAAGTGTCTAACTCGTCATCACAATAGCGCAATATCTGCATTCGATTTTTATTCCAGTTCCGATTAGCAATCAATTATCTCGTTAGTCGTATGTTTTGCAATTTCCAGCGAGGCATGGTGCAACTGTAGTAATTGAAGAGTAATTGAGCGATTATAACGGCATTTTAAATATCTGCTACAAGGTTGTGAGATAGTGAACTTTAAAGAAAGTTTGCAGATAAAATCTAATATGCATACTGTAAAAATAAGATCGATAAATATCGATAAATTTTTAGAGAAAAAATAAGAGATATTTTCAAAGATCAAATATCTATTTACATTAATATAAAATTGCAGCCTAATAAAGAAAAGTTATTCCGTATTCAATAAAAAAATAATTTATTTTACTCTCCCTCTCTTTCTCGCTCTTATTTGTTACAAACATTAATTAAACAGATTCAAATTAATTTATATTATTAAAATAAAAGAGAATCATACAAACAAAGACAATTTCATAATATGCAAGATCCACTAGTAGATGGAGGATCCAAAAGCAATGAATAAAGTTTCTTAAATAATAAGCTAAATTAAAAATCCGATTGTTTTCTTTGCGGAAAGAAGCAGTCTGGTTTTAGAAAATAAAAATTTGCGGTGCTTCCCATGTGATCACCCAGAAACATAAAACTTTCTCGCTTTCTGATCGATGGCCTCCGCGTAGAAGCGTTTCGCTCGGTGTCTGGTCAATCTGACAGACACCGAAGAGCCTTTCGGGCTGATAAACTCTTCATTTCTTTAAGTTGCGACTCTTACCGCAAGTCCAAAGGGTTCACTATGGCTATCGTAGCATCAGAACATCTGTCTGTGCAGATGTTGATTACATCTCAAATCGTGCCGAATAATATAAGTGAATGAAATCTTGGAAGATTATATTTCATACCTGTCATATACTTATCATATTATATTATATTTAAATTTAAAAATTTCTTTCCATTTAGGAATTAATTCATTATTCTTATCGATCCTTTCTTTATATTCTAACATATATAATATCGCAATTTTTTTATAACTTTTAATGTTGTATTCAACATTAAAAAAAAACAATATGCGTAAGTGGAAATATTTATTATAAATCAAAGCTTATACATATATGCATGTCATTAAATAACAATATGTTTGCACCTGAGAGCTACAGTACGCTTCAAAAGCTCCGCTAATATGCAACCGCGTGTATAATAAAACAGTACCTATCCATATGTATATAATCATTCGTGAGCCGATAATATTTCGAATATTATTTGGAACTTTTCGAATATTATTTGGACTATCTCATCACATCATTCATACCGAATATAAAAGCATCATTATCTTAGAAAAATTCCTCATAGATGTAATGATATCAGATTGTGTTTTTCTACAATAAAATAATAATTTGTATAGATTTTCTGAGAAAAAAAGGTTACAAATAATTCTCTCTGATTAAATAAAATTGATTTAATAAAATTAATCTTAAACTTGATCAAATCAATTATTTATGTAAAAAAATAATTTTACAAAAGAAATAAAATTAATCACAAATAATTAAATTTATTTCTAATTAAATAGAAAATTATTTGCTTTATATAAAAATCCAACGTGATTTATTAGTTATGTATGACTGTTTGTATATAAATAAATTAATATAATAAATATTTAGATCAATTATCATTTTTGTTTATTGGTTGTTTTAATATACAATTTAAATTAAAAATTATGTAAAAATTAAGATAATGACTCACTACATTTTCCAAAACATATTATTATCATATAAATAACAATTATATTTAACTATGTATGTAGTATATAAATAAATTTTTTTATATACTAAACTTTTTAAATGACCATCTTTCACAAACAATATATTTAGTGAAAAAAGTTTCAAATAAAAACTTTATTTTTATTTTGAAGAGAACATTCAACGCGATCATTCTAATTTTTATTTCAGATAGAGGTGCTCCTGATATTTCACCGATATTTTGTATATATCGCATATATATAATCATATATCTTTTTCTTATTTAAAGTAATTCTCATTATCATTCTACATACAAAATTATTAAATAAACATCATCGAATGAAAAAAAAACAGTAGCTTGCGAGGTATCTCAGATTTTACTTTATATATTTTTCTTATGATTTAGCGAATATATTTTGAGAAAATGTTTTCTAAAATATTCTTTTGTTGATAATACATAATCTGAAGACTTCAAAAAAATAATTAAAAAGGTGATCAATTTTAAACAATACAATGTTAAATTGCACATTCGGAAAATTATATGCATTAATGCATGCATAGAATAAAAATATTCTTCAATTTTCATCATAGAATATAATAATCAATTTTCTTTATTACGACTGTTCTTGTCAATGTATTAAATATTATATATGCATAAAGAAATTTTTTAAACAGATGACATAAAAAAGAATACGTTATAAATAATATTATAAAATTCATATATTTCTATTTTTTTTTAAATTCATATATTTCTTTATTCATATTCTTCTTCATATTCTTTTGTGAATTTATAATACCATTAAAAATAATTCTGAGTCTCACTCGCAAACAGATATGCGTTCAACCTTCAGCAGGCACCTGAATATAAATTTAAGCCTCTGATAACACAGAATCTATATAACTCCATCACGCAAAAATACATTAGAAATAAAAAATTTATTAGGAACTTAATCTATTATCACTAAGGGGTTTAAAAAAGTCTTTTCTAGATAAATCTAGAAAATTCTACGGAGTCTAAAAGATATAGTGCCTGCTGATGATCCGTTAAAATGTGATCAAATTAAAAGAGAATCTAGGCCTTTAAGCTCTCAGGCACATAAATCGGAACTATTAACGGTATGGAATAAAAATAAAACGAAAGATAATACAGAACGTTAAAAATTACAAAAAAGAATAAATAAAATAAAATCTTTAAAAAAGAGAGATTAAATCTCAAATAAATAATCCAATATTTTTTCCGCGTTAGCTTACGAGACTCGTAAATGACTTTAAATTCGATATTAAAACTAAAAAAAAAAAATATTACACAGTTTCAATCAAATATAATTTTTAATATTTTATAGTATAACTTATTAGTAAATGCATTCTCAAAAACAAAAGATTAAACGAGAGCTTTGAGAGAATGCTCAATTATGATTCGTCAATTTACTTACTGTTTAACTTTTCCTTATATATATTATGATCCTTTCAAGCTTAATTTTCAAAATTCAACGACGACTTTTAAGACAATAAATAGTGCAATAACGATGTAACCTTTCTGTTAAAAATTCTTGAAAGGTTATAAGAAGAAATAATATTCTTTACATTATTTCACACAGTCAATAAAAATTCGAGAATAATGATGAGATGCACAGCTCGATAAATGATAAAATTTATAACAAAATATAAATTTTATTTTAATGTTTCAAACTCGTAAATGTGCAATTGGTTAAAAAAAAATTTTAATTTCTTTTAATGATTATCAAAACTCATCTGAGATAATTCTAGTATAATAAATGAAAAATATTTATCATATAGAAGTTAATGTGATCAACGTCAATAATACGTTCCGAATAACATAAAAATAACTAATTTATCTTTCTAATAATATAAATTTCTAATATAAAAATAAGTTGTTTTATAATTTAAATTATTCTGAATACATATGTATATTTATCAAGTGATAAACTTATATTTATATATAATTTAACAATTAAAATTTGGTTTCTATCAATTTTCTATTTTACAATTCACCAAAACTCAAAGTCGATTTAAATCTTCAAGATAATAGAAATTGAATCCAAAGTAGAAACAGCAACTAAGAATAATTTATTAGTAAAGAAAGAATATCCAAGATGAAAATTTTAATGTTTTAACCAATGATATTTTTGTACCTTAAAATTCTCCTATTGGATATTATATAAAATGATTCAAAGTATTAATCTTTTTGATGCCAACTCAGTGTATATTCACGGACGGAAAAGTTATAAAATTTTTTTCTTGATAAATTGTAGAACGCACTAAAACCATGAGAACAATAATCTCAAGAATTTTGCGCATATTGAAATTCATCAAAAACATTGCAATCTTTGAGCTCACAACGGCATAGGCTATGGCAGACGATGCATTTTTCCCATTAGAGTTCCATAAATGCAAGTAAATTATTGAAAATATACATGCATTTCTAGCCATTTACGAGTTCAAAAAATTCTGCGCGAAAAACCGCATTGTATGCCATAAACTAATTAAATGTTTTTTATATTTTTTAGCTGTCCGAAAAAAAGAGATAAATATATAGCTGCAGCATTGCTGCCATTAATTATTAGTAACATGTAAATTACATGTTCTACTACACGTTTTAAATTGAAAAAGCATTCAAATCTTTTCGAATTCAAATTTTGAATAATATATATATATATATATATATATAATATATATACTAATAAATAAGACAATATTTTTATCCCATAAAAATCTCAAAAAATGCTATCTAAAAGATCTCATAAAATTCCTTTTGAAAAGAACTTTACTTTAAAAAACAAATTTTAAAAATTCTTAAAACAATATTAAAAAATTCTTTTCTCGATTATCAAGCAAAAAGAAATGTTTTACTAAAGAAACTTATAGTAATTATCATTAAATATAAATAATATAATCTATTTAAATCTAAAGTGAATGTAGATAACATAAATTAAATAGTCAATGTCAATCAAGAAAACGTATGTTTATACCAAGTACATGTAAATGTATGACTTGATTTTGATCAAATCTATCTCCAGCTGGAAAGATAACGCATTATCATAAAGAAAGTACCAAAATATGTATGTGTAGCTGTATTGATATATGCAAGATAAATAGATATGATAAATAGATGATTCTTCTAAATTTTGATTCAATTATCAATTCAATTCTCAATTATTCGATATCTTTCAAATTCATCCAAATAAATGTTCCGAATATAATAAAGAGCAATTCGTATAAAGCTATAAGTGAGAAACTAGCAGCAACGTTGAGCTAACTCGCATACAGTGCGTTTTTCGTTACAGAGAAACAGCTGGAATGTGTGCTGTGTATGCGACGATCTGGATATATAATAAACATCATCATCGGTCATTGCAGAGTCTTCTTTCGTCTTATCATTCGCACATTGAGATTATAGTTAAGTGAGTTCTCGTCAATGAACGTTCTCTTTATTTCGCGCGAAAGGCGTACTTCCAATCCTGTAACAAAACAGAAACAAGTCTTTAGTTTAATTGATCTCAAAAATAGGTATATCTCATATCTTCAATTATTTGTATGGATGTTTAGTTTAAAAAAATTAAGTAATCTAGAAATATAATAATTTAAGAAAGTATTGAATGTCTCCTCTAATAAATATATAAACCATGTTATAGATGATAAATCATGTTACACTTGAAAATATTAATGTTTTTTTTAATTTTAAATTAATGATATGTCATAATATTTAATTGTATCAATATATAAAAAAATATTTTATAAATAGATCTTTGCATTAAAAAAAGTAATTAATGAAAAATACCGCTTTAGAAATATTTTGCATTTATCCTATTTTTTTACTAATAGTAAGTTTCTAATAATAGTATTAATTTGTAGATTAAAATTAATTTTACAAGTTTCTATTTTGATTGAAGACACAAGATATTTATAATCTGTTTTATAAAACGTTTTATAAAATGTTAATAATATTGCTGAAAGAAGCGCACGATATTAAATTAGCTAACGAGTATTTATATTTTATCATCATACAATAACAAGCACACATAAAATTAGAAAAATAATTATAATTATATACAATTATTGCTTCGGCATGCAATTTCACACACTAACAATTTACAGTTTATTTTTTCTACAATTTTCTTAACAATATAAATATTGATATTAATATCCTTTGTAGAACATATTTATTATATTTGATGGAATAAATGCTACATTACATCATTATTATCACTATTATTTATAAATTTTACAATAAGTATTGAAAAATGGGAACTGAAGAAGCAAGTAATATAAAAGTGATGTTATAAAAATTAAATAAATATATTGTCCTAATAACAAATTTAGGTTTAAAAATAATTATTTAGAAAAATAGATTGATGTTATATAATTTCAAAATATTTCAATATCATCGACTTGCTTCTTCATTATCAAACAACATTTTTGTTCATACAAAAGAAATAGATTGATAATTATGTAAAAGGAAATAAAGTGGCGGAAACAATCGAGGGTAATTGCTACTTGTAATATTCTGTGCACTAATAATCGAAAAACAAAAACCTCAATATATTTTTCTACGAAAAAAATACGCACCTTATCATTTATATCCATTCGTCGTCAGGAGTGATATATTTCTGCTGCATCATCATCATCCTCATCTTGTACCTCGGATTCCGCTCAATATATACTCAAGAATCAAAGCGAAACAAAAACGACAACGCAAGTTGATCCAAAGAACGAACATTATAATTAAGCACAAGTTTTGCGTGCAGAGAAAATTAATGCACAATATTTCATTCATTACCAACATTATACATCCAACTGATTACAATTTTTACATATCTTTTTTGGCATTCTAAATGATATATATTGTAGAATTCTTCTCTAGAAGTGACAGGAAGAACATGTCTTTATTTTGAAACTTGTTATTAATTTTTATAAAATAAATCTTTAATAAATAAATAAAATGTGCACTCTGCCTTTTTCATTCAGTTTCTCACTTTATACATAGAGAGAAAAGAATAATATTAAAAAGATAGCATAAAATAAGAAAAAGTTGTAATAGAACCAAATATTAGAAATAAAAGTTATTAGAAATTATAAGAATTATAAACAATTTTAAAATATAAGCTGTATTAAAGATCGTTTAGATAAACATTCCTTATTTTCAAAATATCTTGTCAATTTTCTGTTACACATAGAAGCATCTATAAAATTTTAAGCTAATCGTTACTTTTTGTTAAATACATTTTTTCTTATAATTCTTTTCAACATTCTGTATGCAAAAATATTTAAAATGACTTACGAAATTCATATTTTATTTTGATATGTTTTAATATGCAAAATATGAAAGATAAAAAATAAAGCATTCATCTTTCAATCTTATCTTAATATTTTTAAAAGCTGAATAAAAAAGAATTGCTTGTTGTAAAAGAACCTACTATTTAAAAGAAAAATATAATTTTATATATATATATATATATATATATATATATATATTGCACATATTATTCATTAATATATAGTATAGAGGATCAAATACATCACACAATAATATGTATATATACATATACATATTATTCGTTGGAAACAATTAATTTAATTTAATTTCATTTAATTTCAACAAAATCTTAATTTAAACTTGAGTTATTGAAAGCATTATTAAAAATAAAAGAAAATAATTATCTTTCTTTATACTATTGTTACTATTTCCTTAAAGTAATTATAGTGAAAAGTTATAACTTCGAAATATCGCATAGTAGAATAGAAATAAAAAATAGATTAAACTCTCAGTTTGAAAATAATTTATTTATCATTTATTAAAGTCTCAAGGCACTACCTGCATCATTTTTAACATCACTTTAAGTTTCTATTAAGGAATATTACTTTAATCGGCCTATTAATTTAATCAAGAGAGAATAAAATTACCATTAATTAATATAACAAATTAACCTATCTAAAAAAGAATGTATGTATTAAGAGTGTTGTGTTGTTTCGTAGAATATATAAAACTCATATTTCTTCCGACTGAAACCACATATCTTCAGTATCACGCAACGCAGAAATTAACAAGAAAAACATTAATTTTTTTCTTTTTTTTACATGCACCATTGAGATCTTACGAAAGATATCATCTATGTCATTTTCTGCCACCATTAAATATATTTCAAGTATAATTCAAATATATTTCAAATATATTTTTTAAACTACAATTTTAATTTTTTCTTTTAAAGTTTTCAAATACATTCGATATATATCTGTGTCGGAATTATATTTGAAATGTATTTTTCTTTATACAATCATATAAATATATGCTATAGATAAAATATATCTTCAAATCACCTTATCTCATATCTTCAAGATACTGTAAGTTCAAGAATTGAAATTGTTGCAATCTTGTTGCAATCTTGTTGCAATCTTGTTTCGAACCGCGCTTAAATTGCGATCAAAGTACCGCTAAAAACCACACGTGAAATTTTAAAAATAAGTTTCTTTCTAATGTAAAATATCCGAGAGGACAAAGTATGCTTTGTATTATCGATATGTGAAATATAGATGTCACTGCATTGCAAACTTGAAGAATTTTTTTTATAAATAAAAATTAAAATACATCATCAATATTTAATGATGTAGTCCAATTTTTATTTAATTTAAAAAATATCATCCAATAAATTTAAAAAAAATTTCTTTATCATTCCGATTTTTATTTCAATTTATATTATAATAGATACATATACTATACACATAATTGTAATAATATAAATTGAATAAAAATCGGAATATTTTCATAATTGTTATTAGATTCATAACAATATTTTTTTACATAAATAATCTATTTTTCTTATTTTAATCGAGGCCTTTTAATCATTATTATGTCTCATTTCTTTTTTTTTTCGCGCTGTCTTTGCGAATCTATACTGCATCATATAGTTAAGCAAAGTTGCTACTTGCATGATAATACTACATTTAGATAAAATGTGCGTAATTTCATTGTATTTTGGCGGAAAAAAGTAGTAAGAAGAAACAAATATAAGTTTAGAACAAAAAAAAATAAAAAAAATTTTTGGTCAAGCTTTATCACATGACAAGCAAAAAATATGTTCTGTATTAACATTTATCGAAATCTTTTATGTATTTTTTACTGATTTCTAATTCCATTTGCTTTTCTATTTTAATTAAAAATGCGTTAAAAATCTTTAATTATGTTGAAATCTATTTAAATCATAAATGTAAGAAAATAATTGGATTCATAAAATTCTTAAACACAAGAGAAATATAAGTAAAAAAATATTATTAGTTAAAACAGCATGTTTTATATAAAAATTATAAATTATATAATGTTAAATTAATCAAATATCAATAAAAATAAATTTTTTAATATTTAATTAATAATCATAACAAATAAGTATCTAATACAATATATAAATATATTATTTTAAAATTGAAAGGCATTAAACGTTTGTTGTATTTCAAAACAATATCAGAATATTATAAAGTTAAATATAAGTATATCTAGTATTTCTAAAATATTTTATCATTATGCAAAAAGTATTTGTATACTCTAATATCAATTTATAATTATACAAATAATATAAATAGTATATATAAACAATATATATAATTTATATAAGCATATAATAATATATAATTATATAGTGTTAAAATATACAGAAAATATTTTTTGCATAATAATAAAATATTTTCGAAATAGTAAATTACATCCACCAAATTTTAAATTCTGAGATTTTTTTGAAATACATTATATAAATCTTGCATAAGACATAAATATAAGCAAATTCAATTATTTCTTACATTTATGGTATGTAAGCAGACTTTTATTTATCTGGAAAGTTAGTCTCATAAATGCAATTTAGCCAAGGTGTTCCAATTGAAACGATGATTACACCCTGCAAGTAAGTATGATACTAAAACATGTGAGAAAGTTTTCAATTTGTATCTATTAAGGTATAAAGAGAAATGCCATATTAAATACCGCCATCTTGTCGTCTTTAAAAAAAAATTATTAAAGCGTTTTTTTTTACTATCTTTGGAAACGACGGCAAGTAGCTTTACGGATTGTGCAATAAAATGTACGTTGAATATAGTTTTTAACATAAAATATTTTGAACGAATAAAATTCTTAAGTTAAAGTATCGTTATAATGAGGAGAACTCCGCAGAATAATATTATAATGGATGATTCTTTTGGAAGTACCCATTTATACTAGACGTCACATTTTATCACATAATATAGTTAGATGTGTTCTATTCGGAGTTCATTCGGGATATATGCATTGTGCCTATATATGGATCACATGGCACAGGTTTTTGTCGAACTTCACGAATTGATACTTCTTGTATCTGATTTCAATCTTTTCTAAGTATATTCTCTCGATTCATATAAAAAAATCATTACAAATCATATCGTAATCATAATTGAATAAATTATTTACAAATAATTGTGTAATTTGTGACTTTACAAAAGATAAAATAAATCTTGTTAATATTTTAATATTCGTAATTTTAATATTTTATTTTAAATTTGATTAATTGGATTACTATTAATATTTCAATAGTTATTTTAATAAAAAAATATCCAGGAATTATCTGATTAATGTTAATTTTTCATATAAGTTAACTTTGAAAGATAAAGAGATTAAAGAGTATATTTTAAAATTCTTATTCTGACAAGGAAATCTATCTTTCTTATTTACTATAGAAGCACATCTATCTATTTAGTGACGTCATACTTAAAAAGATCGTCGACGAATGACGAATGAAACCACGATAAAATAGATCTGTTCTCTTTAGCTGCAGTACATTTTATATATTCTGCATTTAAAGTGAGATAAGAATGTTATAAGAAAGCATTGAAGAGAGAAAGAGAAAATAAAAACTGTTAGAAAAAATAGAGGACACGAAGCTGAAGAGAACAGATATGATGATATGATAAGGCGGAATAGAAGATAACGAGAAACGGAAAATAGGATCCACCCGGCCTATGTGGATGACGAGTGAATGCCAAAAGCTTGGAAGATCTTGTTTTTAAACCCGGGTTTGTTAGGACTAGCGTCGTGTTGGTGCTGGCCGCTGCCTGCCGCTGACTGTCCTTCATGTAGCGCCCTTTGCACCAGTGGCAGCGAGCTGTTCGCCTGCGTTCGATTGCGTTCGTATGCGTGCGTGTGCGGTCGCCGATGAGATTCGGTCAGAATTCAGTCAGATCAGGTTGTGCCGGACGTGATGGACGACGGGACGAAACGAAAAAAAGAACAAAAAGAAAGAAGAAAAGGATAGTAGACGGCTATGAGTGTTGTGTCAACTACTGCATGGCATGCGGAAGTGCATACGACTAATTTATACGACGAGATGACAGACGAAGGAAAGAAAAAGACTCACCTCATCATGACTTTGCTCGTGTTCGCTGTTGGCCAGACTGGATCGCGAGCCACGTCTGGTAGAGCTCTTTTCGTCGCCCAGCAATTGTGCCACTCGCGCTTTGTTCACTAACTCCAACGCCTATAAATAAAAATAAAAATAAATAGCTACTAAATTGTATAATCGTCATAATTAATTTAATTAAATTTTAATATCCATTTTATCATTTTTTTTATTTTAATTTATAAAATATAATTCCATAACTTCAATTTTTCAATTTTTTTAAATATATAAAATTATTTAATTTGTGTGCGTTCTACAGTCAGCGCCGCAAACAATAAATTTATTCTTAGACTAATGATAACAAAGAAATCTTTTAATCGCAGACTTTTTTACTTTATTGTTATTAATTATTTATTCTTTGTATGTAAATTATACACATATAACTCAACGAAAGAAATTTAATTTGGAAATTTTGTCAAGAATCATATGTATCTTAATGCGTTATGCATAATTATACATAATAATTAACTATATGTTAATTTAAATTAAACATAAAATAAACAAAAAATATTTCAAACAAAAAAATAGATAGACAAAAGATAAATTTTGTGTTATTTTGCAATGTGCACTCATCATGCAAAATGTCAAACTTGTGCTAAATAGTTTTACTCACTTGTTGCACGTGCTGCGTGCGAAAAATGCAAAAGATATTGTTAGTTGTATCATTTGCAGTGTATCATTGATATGTGTACTTTTAATAAAACAATAAATTAACAATAAATGTTATCTACCTCTCTTCGAGATCTCATAGCGCAATCTTCGAGAGTTTCCGCAGCTTCGTATTTACCCTGTCTTCGATAAAGGGCACCGAGGTTTTTCAAGGTAGTAGTAACAGTAGGAGAATCCACCTTTGCAGCTTTGTGCCAACCACCATATTCCCCATATGGTGTGTTCTCCTTGTTCCTGTGTTTATTTTCCTCCCTCTCTTCTGCTACCTAAAACAGAAATCATAAGATCATAAACATAGATTTCCAATAATTTCATTAAAAAAAGATAATTCAATTTAAACTAAATTTTCTCAACAATAAAATGTTCTGATATAAAATATTGCAAACTTTCCATTAAAAAAAAAAGAGTTTTGTATAAATTTCACAAATAGGCAATATAAATCTATTGTGTTGTGCTGCTTTTTATTTTCTTTATAAAAATTTAATTTTTAACTAGTCTACTTTTCTATATAATTTTAGTTATTTTATCAATATTTTAAAATATTCTTATTATGACATTTAATTGTTTAAAATTATCGTAGCTATAACTCATAAATAAAATGCTTCCAAAAGCTTACATTTATCTCTAAATAGCCAGTGACAAAACTCCATATATCGCAAGCACCGTTATAGCAACTATAGCACCATTCTAAACAGAATTATTCCAAAGAAAGTTGCAATAAATAAATTACAAGTCATTAAACTATACTCTTCCTTTTTTTATATATAATTCTAGAAATATTTATGGTTACTATACTTCTGTTTTCTATAACGATTTTTGGAAAATAAATTCTTGTTTATAACTTTGATAGTGTTATGATTCAATATCATACCTGCCAAATTGGCTTGTTGTCGCTATCGATAGTGCCAAATTCTCTCTCGTGCGCTCTGGTGAGCACCTGTTTGTACAGCACTTCGGCATCCTTGTACTTTCCTTGCTTCAAATAACATGATGCTAGATTGTTCTTTGTTTTAGCGACATTTGGATCATCCGGGCCAAGTTTGGCCTCATAGATCTCAAGTGCTCGTTGATAATAGCGCTCAACTTCCTCATATTTGCCTTGATTCTGGCACAGCAGTGCCAGATTGTTCAATTGCTTTGCCACATCCGGATGATCACGACCCAGCACTTTCTCTCGAATCTCCAATGCTCTTTTACATAAAGGTTCAGCTTCCTTATATTTCCCTCGTTTTCCATATAGCACTGCAAGATTGTTCAGCGTCGCCGCTACCGCGGGATGATTTTCACCCAGTGTTCTCTCTCGAATCGTTAGAGCATCATTTAGAAGATTTGCAGCTTCTTTGTATTTGTTCTGATCTCGATATACAAGCGCGAGGATGTTCAACATGGTTGCCACATCGGGATGATCATGACCGGAAGTTTTTTCCAGATCTTCCAAAGCTTGTTTGCACAGAGGAACTGCCACTTCATAACGTCCCTGACTCGCATACTGAATCACCAGGTTGTGCAGTGTGCGCAAACGTGCCGGTATCTCATAACCAGCATTTACTTGCTGAGCAAATTGTGATGGTGGAGTCGGAGATATAGCTAAAAGAATACGATAAAAATCCAAATTAAAAAAATAAATAATACTTATAAGATTCTAAAAATTTTTTACATTTATTTCACTTAAAAATAATATTTATAAAAAATTTCAATTAGTCTCATGTAATAAAAAATTATTCTTATGTAATAATTATGATTTAATAATTTCCTACTTATTGTTAAATAATGTCATTTGCTCTTAATATTGATATATTATTATTTTTCAGCAAACAATTATTTTTATAAAAATTTCAATAAATAAATTCAAGAATTTTGTTATGATTAAAATAATTTTAAAAAATAGGAAATTCACGTACATTTGCTATTGCGATCGTCTGCATCATCATCAGGAAAAAGATCCACCACAGGATCATCCTTTGGTCGATCCTTAGCATTTTCATCCTCTGTTGATGGGTCTGGATCGTACTGTCGCATACTGGCCATAAAATCTAAATGCCTCTTTTCTTCTTCCAATTGAGCAACCTGTGAGACATGATTAAAAATAATTTATAACATTTGTTTTATTTTTTTATGGATTAGAGAAGAAATACTTCAAAATACATTTTCCGAATATTGTTTCAGCGAATTGACGTTTAGTTCTCTTATAGAAAACATCAATCTTTATAATATTTATATTAAGTGTTTTGTAAGTTAGATAACATATCACTAATCTATATTAAAAAGTAGAAGTCTAAAGTGCAATTAAAAATAATCATATAAAAATTCTTGAAAATTCAATTTAAATCACTTTTGTTTTGTACCATCTAAAGTTGTGTTAACAACGATATGATAGTACTTACAGCTTGCTCACTTGCTTGTAACTTCTGTTGAGTGCCGGCTAGCTCATCTCTGAGCCAGGCATTCTCCTGGCACAGCCTCTTCACCTGTGTCCTCAGTTTCTGCTTTTCCGCCTCTACCATCTGCAGGTGACTTGCCAAGGCCTGCATCACCTGCGCTTCGCCTAGGCCCAGGTCGATCATCTCGATAATTTTAGATAACAGACTAGCCTTGTCCCGAGCGGCTGGTGCGTCTTGCGATTGCAGGCCTTGAAGCAAACCGCCATGCTCAACTCTAAGAGCTTCCAGACCCTGCGCAACCGTCCGTGCTCCAGCCACAATCTCCTCCTGCGTCATCGCCGTCATTCTGCCTATGTTCTCGATTTTTTTACTGAAAGCAAAAAAAAAAAAATAAAACTTATATCTGCAAAACAATAAGATTTTTCCTTTTACTACTTCCTCAAAGTTGAGAAGTATAAATATAATTAAGCTTTTTGTATTTTGAGAAAAAATTAACAGAGCTAATTTCTAAAGAAGAATACCAAATATTCATTCCACCAAATATTCCACCGCAATATTCGAGTAAAGTATCCTGTAATAAAATACCAAAAATTTATATAATATTGTTGCATATTTTTGCAACATGGCCGACGAACGTCAGGCTATGGTCTTTCGACGTTAAGAAAAAAGTCGAAGAATGAAAGTGAAGAATCTCGAAAATGCCGAGGGTGGGACAATCATTGTGCAAAGCTAACTCGAGCACGCGATCGACACTCGATCGGGAAGAGTCACGAGTAAAACGGAAGACGAGGATGAAGAGAGAGGACTTACCCCATGTCTTCAGGGCCGCGTTGAAGCTGTCTATGTGCTGGTTTAACGTGTGGTACCGTCGGCTCAATATTTTGACGCCGGCGCATCGTGTGGTACCGCGGCGCTCTCGCGGGATCGGATACGCATACAGGGCGATTCACGAAGATATGTTTCAATATATCACGAGAATATATTACGATATATTATTCCCCTTCCGTTAAACGTAATTGTCTCTTTCTAAGTTTTTCTTATTAAAATATGCTATAAAATTGTTCAATTGTAAAGTATAGAATAGAATGGAACACCAACTAAAAATTATAACTGAAATTACGGTTAATTTTGTATTATTCTGTAATTCTACGTTCTTATTTTATTACTCGCAATAATTTAATTTTCTTAGATTTCAAATTTATAGATAAATATTTCGTATAAATAAAATAATTTGTATAATTAAATAATTAAATGTAAAAAAAACGATATAATAAAATTGATATACTGTAATCAAAATCAATACAATGAATTCATATAAAATTGTAAGTGGCACAACTTTTCTTTCTTTCATCTGTTACACCTTATTCTGTAAAATCAAAATTTATGGAATGAGAAATATACTATAATATTAAAAATCAATATAGAAAAAAAGAATAAAAGAAAAATGTATAATTTACAAGTACAGAAAGAATATAACAAATTTAAATTAATATTGCAGAACTGAATACATAAGATTTCAAAAGAAGAGAAATAATTTGAAATCATTTTATAATTCTGATGGAACGCTTAACGCATAACACAAAGTTATTAATATAATCAAAATATACCAATAATTTAAGTTAAAATAATAAATGTTCGATACATTTAATCTGATAACCATCAAAAAATAAACAATAAATTTTCAAATATTAATGAAATATACTTTTTTTTTAATCAACAATATTGTGCCAATATGCCAATATTACAAAATATGAGAAAAATATTTAAAGTTATAAAAATAATAGTAATAAAGTTTTATAGATATATATATATATATATATATATATATATATATATATATATGCCCAATAAGATAAAAAAAAATTTACATAAATATTTCAATGCAATCTTTTAAACATTAAATATTTAATTAAAAAATTTAATAACTTAATACTTAATAATATCTAATAATAACCTTAATAATATCCTTGTAATGAAAAATTATCTATCCAGAATTTTTTTTTTAATTGAAAAAATAAAATTCTCAGGTATTCTTGTGAAGCAACCTGTATGACTGTAATGCAATTAGAAATTCGATGATGAAGAACGATCACATCGCTATCATGTCAATAGCAACCAAGAGACCACCTTTTTCTAAGGATCGATTGTAAAATATTTCGCAATTACAATCACATGTATATGACAATTTGAAACGATAATAAATATGGATCTTAAATATCGTTGTGACTAATAAAAAATAGTGAACTTTTCCAATCAAGCAATACCACCATTGTTTCATTTTAATTGTCTACTCACTGTCGATTTATTGAAAATTCTCGAGAACGATTTCAATACATTCATTATAAAATAATAATTGAAAAACAGAAACATTCGAAAATTCCAATCGAAAATTCCAATGCATTTATTCGAAAACACATACATGATAGCCATAAAACGTTAAACGACCAGTGTCCTAGACGCTCGATCGAGGTTGAATTTTCAGGCACTCGTAAACCTTGACCTCTTCCAACAATCTGAGGTCAGTACCGTGAACGAACCTGACGACCTCGCAATGAAATCATTTATCCGATCCAGGCATTTCCGCCATAAACTTGTTTCAACCAATGACAACCTTAATCTTTCAAAGTAGCGACAATAAAAAGCAGAAGCCAACTTGAGAGATCCACCTTGGATTTATATCTTTAGATTAATAGACCAGCTGATACACAAATCATTATTAAATTATCGTAAACTATTATTAAATTAAAATATATATGAAAATGTTAACAATTGTGATTTGAAGCCATAGAACGATCTTGAAAAATATTCTACGATAAATTTTGCAAAGTAGGATGATGGAGAAGAAAAGCCACGAAGAACGAGTCAAATTATTTGCGTATGTTTTCTTTATGATTGCTATTTATTCTGAATTACTTTCTGTTACTCTTACCATTTATATTTCATAGCACTATTTTATAACCATGAAAAAAATATACATGGATAAATTTCAAACGATTATTTTTAACTTGTAACGATTGTGATTAATTAGTTAAAAAATTATATCTCTAATTTTTATGACAAAGTATATCTTCAAATTTATAAAATTTCAATCCAAAGTTTATAAATTATTAAAATAATAAGAACAAGCTGAGAATGAAATTCTAGGACACGTATAGGAATATACAGATTATTTTACAAATTATCGAAAGTTAAGATAAGTAAAGATAAAAATGCCAATAGATAAAAAGAGGAAGAAATAGTATGCTAAAATAAATGGATAAAATTAAAAAATATGTGAAAAGTTAAGAAAAGAAAGAAAATAATACTAGACATGTTTATAATAATTCAATTTAGTATGAATAATCATAAGTCCTAATAGCAAATTATACTTATTTTAAGAATAGTATTCTGCTTTAAACATATAATTGCATCAATATCTATATCTATATTTACTTCGATATTTTTCCCATTTTATTTTTTATTACATTGATAAAATATTGGTTGATCTCCGCTTGTTTTATTAATACAGCTTTATATAAAGATAACTTTTCTGAACAGCATAACGTATTCTTAGACTGTATCTACAACTAACAATAACTTATCTTACTATTTTCAAGTACATTTATCTTTGCATGTCATCATTTTCAATCCTCTAAGTTTAATTTCGCATGAGGAAGGAAGTAAGATATCAAAAGATATGGCGACATTGCGTGTTTATGTTAACATGCAATAGACTGTGAGAAATTCGATACTGGAATGTAACAGCGCTCGTTATCAATTGAACTAAATTTTTATTCTGTAAAAATATTATAAAATAAAAATGATTGAAATTTCATGAATCAAAAATCAAAATAAAATTTATCTTTTTTATGTTTTGTATAACTGCAATGATACGAACAGATTTAAATCCTTCAAATTATACATTTTCGTATAACTATAAATAAAATGACGATACTTAATAACAAGTCATGATTATCAATATTAATCAATAAGGTTTTAAATCTCAACAAGAAATAGGTTCAATAAACTAATTAACATATATTAATTTTCCCAGCAACATTAATCAATTAATATATTAATCCAGAAATGTTGAATTATAGAAGAATAAATATTAGAATCATATCAATATTAATAAAAACATAATCTAGCAATTCATATTGCTAGAAATGCAAGCTAATAAATCTGATACAAAATTTCAATCATGACAAAATCTTCACTTGTATAATATAAAATTATCCAACGTTGAATCATTAGCATTAACGCAATTTTTTAATCTTTAGAAAAAAATTAGAAGTTCAGATAAATCACACAGTCAATTAACATATTATTAAAAACCGAATTATTTTATTAAATTACAACATCAAAACAAAATTTCACAAGTATTTTCAGTTAAGGAAATTTATAAAATTGATCGATTCTAAGCTATAGAGGGAGCAGTTTGAGGATTAGCTAAATAACATGTATGTTAATTGTGCTTGTCATTGATGTTATGCAACTCAGAATCTGAGAATCTGCTTCAAGTATTAAAAGCCCAATTTTTTAAAGATATCGCGAAAGTTTCATATATCTGCACTGCGCTCTGAATATCGCAGATGAGCACGATAACGTCGCGACGCCATGCGAACCACCGATCAATGCTTGGCACCAGCGACAGTTGGTGCAATTTCTAGGTCCGCTACGTAGCAATTGGTTATGATTCTTATCCTTGAACCAAGCAAACTCATGTCTAATCAAAGAGATCCTTAAGAGCTTTCCCCGTTGAATTCATCCGCTATTTCCTACTGTTCTCCATATACGGTCATAATCGCTATAGCCATTTAATCCACTCCATTATCAATAAATATGACTGTCTCTGATTTCTCCTACCTTTTACGCTTAATATGAAATAGATGGACAACACGTAATTCTCGAAAAAACAAAAAAAAAAAAAAACAGAGATAAAGCACAGAAGAAAACCACTAAAATGTACGTATAAATTACATAGAGTTTGAAGAAATTTTCACGTGAACAATGTGAACAATTTTTAACGGAGAAAAAAAAAAGAATTATTTATTTCAAATCTGTAGAAGTAATGTTCAATCTTTTTAAAATACATTTCGTTTCACGATACAATCACAATACTGTGAATCAAGAATTGTCATTTCAAATATAATCACAGAGAAATTATCGATAAAAAAAAATTTGTATGTGGCAATTTGTAAGGCGAGGGAGAGAGCATTAGAGGATATGGATTTTTTATAAGCTACTTACATTCTATAGGCATTGAGCGTTTTTGACATATCCGTTCTACCCATCGGTAACGGTGGACTCTGCCAAATCACCACTTCGCACTACGTATGTTGTGTATCCATATATACAATATTTTTTTTTCCAATGATAATTTGGACGTATTTCACGATACAAAAAAGTCATCTAATCATAGATAGAAAAATATAGATTTTATACAAATACGCGCGCGTATATACATAAGTATATGTGTAGTGTGTGTGTATGTGTGAGGGAGAGAGGGGGGAGAGAGGTATATATACACTGTGTATAATTTCGATCGCTACGGTGACTGTACCGCGTGGGATCACATTTAGTCTCTCACTGAAGACTTCCACCCCCGTAGTGGGTGAGCCCATCCCTACCCCGGAAAGGGTGCAGAGCGTCAGTGGGGATGGAAAATGTACAACGCCTGCGCTGCAACGCTTTTCTATAACGCATATGCGCGGGGTTGCGAAAAGAGGGTGCATCTCCGCGGGTTATAGTGTTTGTATATATAAGACAATCCAAAATTTAATTGAAGATTTTGTCATATAATAGTAATAATAAATCTTAAATCTTAAATTATTATTCGTTATTAATACTTAATTTTTATATATATATATAAATATGAAACAATTCTTTGAGGAAAATAGTTGATTTAGTTGTTTTACATTTATTTATATGTACATATCAAAATAAATTATAACAATTATTTTCCCCGAAGAGAATTATTATTTATTAAATAATGTAAAAGCAAATGAAATAACTACTTAACGTAATAAACAGTTGATAATAAGATTTAAATATAGATTACTTTTAATCATGTAAATTTTTAATGTTTGAAAAAATTTGGAAAATTCCTCGCGAGGACGGCATAGCGAAATCTCAAAATCTGTGTGCGGCAAGAAAGTTCCACGCAGTCTGTTTCTGCAATCCCAAAGTACTGGAGGATACAGCTGGGACTGGCATTCGATGACTCATGACATGACGACAGACTACCAAGCCAGTAATACACTTACTGAGCACACTAATGCAATGTATCTGTGTGTTCTACGCAAAAGTATTACCCCCCCCCTCCCTCTCGTTCTCTCTCACGGTTTCGTATCGAGATTTTTATACAGATTGAAAATCATTCGATATGAGAAAACAATACGAAAATAATACGTAATTCCGAAGCTTCCAAACATCTTTCAAATATTATCAAATTTTAATTTAAAGAGTTTTGATATCAAAATCATCTCGTTAGCCAATCAATATTATGAATCTTACTGTTGTAATGATATAAATCTTATCACAAATATTACAGTTTATTGCTCTGATATTGTGTCATCTTTAACGTAAATTTAAATGAAAAAAGAATCAACATATTATATAGAAAGTTATTTTTTAATTGAAACAAAAACGTTGTTTAATGATTAAATAATACGATGTATGTTGACAAAAGTAAACAAATCTAATTTTGAATTCTAGATCCAAGATCTTTTGCAATAAATTTCTTACAATGAATATCATCAGTAATATCAAATTGATTATTATTATATGATTATTACATATAATGAATTTTTAATAATGTTGCATTTGAACTTTAATATAAACTTACATAAAATATATAATAACTAAATAATAATAACTAAATAATAAATAGACGATTTGCAATATAAGAAATATAAGGTTAAGTATGGTATGTATTTACAAATATTATAGATTAATAATTTGTTCAAAATCAAAAATATCAGATTATTCAGATTAATATAACAAATTAAGTATCCAGTGTATTTATTATATAATAAATTCATATATTTTTTATTTGTTGTACATTTTATTATATTATGTGAAATCTAATCTTTATATTACAATGTGAATTATTTATATAGAAAAGAAAAATCTCTGCAAATATAAATATTACATAATTTATATAAAATTAATTTTATATATTCTCTAATTCCTTAGTAATTATTTCTTAATTGATAATCAAGAATAATGCATTAAATGATGTACTATGTTGAATAAAACTATTAATGCAGCAAAACTTTAAATGCAGTATGATCTGGATATGGAGTGATGTATGAAATGTATGATAATAACTAAGAATTAAAGTCTATGATAAATAACGGCAAAATAGCTATAATGACGAGAGGAGAAAGGAAAAGTCTTATTAAGTTTCACTCGGAACCGACGAGAAAGGATTTTAGAATTGTGGCAGAATAATTTCACAATGGTCATGTAAAGCTGCTTTCCTAAATATCATTAAAATTCTAATAAATGAATGGAAAAATTTTATCATGTACTAAAATAACATATCTATAAATCACTGATAATTATCTGCTAACAAAGTTTCACTCCTTGAAAAAAAGGAATTGATTAGAGCACATAGAGGCGTAATAGGATTGCCATTAAATCATATTGAATAAATTTAAAAAATTTTCACATATTGTAATTTAAGAAAAATAAAACACTCTTTATTCATATGTATTAATACAAAAGTTGATTAGTGAACTATTTATATTATGAGACAAATAAGATTATTTTTCAATAAAAATATTTATTTCTATTTTTTAAACAATTCAACAAAAAATATGAAAATATTATTTATAAATGAATTAAAAATTAAATTTTAATATATGCCTTATTATATAATTTCGTAAATATTAATTAATTTTAATGATTTTTATAAAATTATTAATATTATTCAATAAAACTTTAAAACTAAGTGTTTTGTCTAGATTTTACTAAAAACGAATCTGATCTTCAAATTTACATATTATCATTAAAACATCAATTTACATATTATCATTAAAACGTTAATTAGAAAATGAAAGTTATAGACTTCTAGCATATCTTTTTATAAAAATTCTATAAATATAAAATGTAAATTTAAAAGATTTGAATGAATATTATCTCATTATACTTCATATATATTTTATCTTTTCCCTATTTTTCGCACTCAAAAATTAGATACATTCATGAATATTTGTTATTTTTATTATTTTTATTAATATTTAATTAACCTTACATAAAAGTTAAAGAATTAATTTGTATTCTTTAATTCATTAATTTTTTTCGAAAATTATAAAATAATGTATGCTTGAGGAAGTCAAAGCACAATGATGTTTGTTAGCGTCATGGTCGCTAACCTTCAGTTATGCTTCCACGACTATTGCAGTCGACGGAAACGAATCAAGCCGGTTATTCCTGCCAAAATATGGATGTTTCTTACATGTTCCAGTTAAAAATAATTAAACTAATTAGCATTAAATAATCTGTAAAACATTAATCAAACAAAATAATTTCCTAGAACTCCATAAACCATGTAATATATGAAAATGATTATCATCTATTACTAGTTAGTAATAAACACATTTTCTCCTATTTTTAGCACAAAAAAATCATAATTTACAATTGAGTCAACCATATTTTTATATCAAGACATAGAAAAAAATGATTTTTATTTGCGATAATTAGCACATGATTCATACTTTTAATAACACTTAGAATTGAATCTGAACGTTATATGTTTATTTATTTAGCGATTCAACAATCCTATCTTATATATAATAACAATTTTTTTTAATCAGCAAATCGTTTATCGAAGGAGTGTATCTGTCAGTGATTTATATCGGCTGATTACTTAAACATTTCTATGATAGTCTAAATTATAATCTATACTCACTCTTGCGAATGGTCCATAGAAGGTTGCCACCGCTCGCTTCAATATAGCATCCCACCGGATCAGGGATGCCGGGAGGTCCTAAAGGTATCCCTGGGACGTCCCGAAAATGTCCTTGAAGGGTCCTGCGAAGTTCCTCACCGAAGAAAAGACCATTCGCTCTCTTTCTCCCTCTCTCTACTTCTCTCTCTCTCTCTCTCTCTCTCTCTCTCTCTCTCTTCTCCTTTTTCTCTCTCGCAAGTAAAATCGACCTGCCGCAAATGCGCGTGCGAACAAAGAATTTTATTAGCTTCACACGGAATTAATATCGTTCTCACGCGACGAAAATACCACGATGATCGACGAGCATCGGAGACACGTTTTCCGAAACCGTTCTCGCAGCGGCGTCGACGGCGACGATGACAGACAAAGATGGCGAGGCTCGGGCGCAAGCTACGACATCCAGCATCACAAATCCGAGAGGCAAGGCCGAGAATACTAACCGCCACTGAACGCACACGCGAGAAATCGGAAGGAAGGTCGCCAATAGGTAGTGCGATAAATTGTGGTATGGAATTATCACACGATAAACCCCTCTCGACCGACTGTAAAGTCGCGACTGAAGCGACTCCACTCCGGTGTGTTGGTTCGTAGAATTTCTGACCCCCCACCATTCGATCAGAATTGCCAATAGCAAGATGTCAGAAGCTTTCTTAATTTCTCTTTTCGTTTTTGGATTGGAGCAAAAAGGAAAGAAGACTAAAATAAAAAAATTATAAATACAATGTAAATAAAATTTGTAGTTGCAACAGAAAATATCCTGCTGCAATTCAAAGCATAATTCAAATTGTCCAATTTAGAGACAGTGTCGCCAACGTTAATTTGCGTATCTATACGCGACGGCGTTTTGATGCAATCGAAGCAACTCTACAAGGTGCGTATATACCGTGGTGTGGTATCAATCGTATTGTATCGTATTAATTCTGTTGAAAATTGGAGTGGTATTTTGCCGCGTTCCGAGTGAGAATTTCAGCCTCGATCCGACAGTTTTATCGAAATGACACGTAGATTTCTAACACGATAGCTGTAGTTTGATCCAATTCGCCATGTGAGTATAGCTATAACGATCACTTCCCCGTGCTGGGTTTTGGTGGTTAAAATCCATCATCATTGACATCTCTCTGTCGGGCGTTTGCGAAAATTGCCGTGTCGGCAATTGAAGCTTTCGCTTTTCCACGGTTTGAGTATTACCGATAACTATGTCGAGCCTTTTCGTGAGAAATACGCTATGTGAACTCGTTCGATTTTGTAAAATGCAGAGATATAACAAGCATCCTAAACTCTAGATTACTGTAGAGGCTATAGAGAAAGAAAGAGAGAGAAAGTGAGAATAAATGAAGGAGTGAGAAAGGATTAGAACGAAAGAGAAAGAATGTATTTTACACATACAATATGCACATACACGCAGAATTTTTTTTCTCAAGCTTAGTCAGAAATTAATCATATCTATGTGTATAATAAGTATATAGTTTGGAAAAATGGAAATTGAATTTATACTGTTCCATTTCTAGAAATCATTTTACAAGCTATATGTTTAATAGTATTTTTCTTTGTGACTTGACATAGCATATATCTGTGACATCAGAACTTGATCCAAAATATTATATTAAAATATAATGTAACTGAAAATTAATTTGTTTGTCATAAAATTAGTATACTAGTATATACTAATCTAAATTATTATTGTATTTGTAATTATAAGATGATAGTTTATTATTTATTTGACTAAATCTACTCTTAATTTTATTTGATTTATTTGACTTTTGTGCAATCTGTTGTTACAGAGTGTTCAATTGCTGTAGTAACAATTTGTCATAATCATGTCTTATCCTGGTCAACCACCTATGGGTATCCCAGGAATGCCTCCGATGCCATATATGGTTGGTCCACCTCCACCGATTATAGGTGGAGTCATGCCTATGACCCATGTAAGTAAACTTATTACATTAAAGCATGATAGATGTATGTTGATATTGATTGACTATCTGTTTAAATGCATTGTATTCATTTTTATACGAGTTAAATGGTTATTTGTATATAATACTTTTGCTTTTGCTACCATTAAAAAATTTGTTTTGGAATTGCAATTTATAAAATATATGTAAAAGCATAATCTTACATGCAACACACATATATAATGAAAATTGATTAATACATATTATTCTGTATTATTTTCTACATATAAAGCACATATATATACATTGTATATACATAGCTTTCTTTAAATTTTTTTAATGCATGATATGCAAAGAATAATGGACAATTCGATACTTCATAACAATATTTAGTTAATTGACATAAAAATAATTAATCGTGCTATTAGAGAGGGAGGGGAAAAATGGCGTGCATGAGTAGACATGTGCATAATTAAGAATCCTACCATTTATAAAACATAGATGATTCCAACACCCGTATCTGCGATGCAGACATCTGCGCCAGCCGTACGGTACTCACGCAATCAAAATCGCCACGATAACAATCGAAGGCGCGAGAGAGAATCTGGTCCACCTGTAACGGTATTCATCGGTAATATAATGGATAGAGCGCCCGATGTAATGATACGACATATTCTGGGTGCGTGTGGGCATGTTCTCTCTTGGAAGAGAGTACAAGCATTCGGCTTTTGTGAATATGCGGGTCCTGACGCTGGTCTCAGAGCAGTCCGTTTGCTCCATGACATGGAAATAGGCACTAAAAAACTTGTTGTTAAAGTGGATGCTAAAGCTAAGGTAGTCTTGGATCAATTCAAAAGTAAGTTCTTGATAAAGGTAAGAAGTAAAATAAGATTTTTAATAAAGTAAATTATAACATTTTACTTCATAGCTGAACGAAGGAAGAAACTCAGAGGTGGTCAATCACCGCTGCAAGATGAAACGCTCGGCGAAGGAGCTGATGGCGAAGAAGGTGAAGATTATATGGATGAAGGTATGAGAGTAGTCGACGCAGACGCGCTCACTCGCATCAACCAAATCATATCTGAACATGCTGTAGATCTAGAAATGGCGCAGGTGGCTCCAGGTAATTATTTACTTAATCACTTTTCTTATATAGAATACAAGAAAGTATCTTACTATAATTTATTGTAGAGGAACACCAGACAAAAATGGTATCTAAATCCTTAAATTTGGACGATGCGGAAATAGAAGAGAGTAAAAGAGACTTGATTACCCGAGAAATTGGCAAATTCAGGGAGGTCATGAAGGTAATTATTATTATTACGAGTACCTCTAAATCTTATTTTTCCTTTTTTTTTTTTTCTTTTCTATCCATAAAAAATTTGTTGTATTCATGAAAGATAGAATTTTGATGTTTCTTAAAAATATATCGGAAAAGTTTTCATTGATTTATTAATATCCATGAAAAAATTGATGTTGTGTATGTGTAATACTCGGCCTACGAAGCATTATAAACATATCTGCTTATTAAATAGAACTCATTGCAAAATAATGGAAAGTCAACGGAATAAAATAATGCATTTCAGATGCAGCAAGGTCAGATAAAGTGATTTAATCGTGTCATTCATATATTAGCGATAATATATAATATAATATGTGTATATTTTTTTCGAGTATTTATATATCTACTCTTATTGTTTATCTTCTTGTATCTTTTTTTATTGTTTTGATATAAAACTTAGCAATATATTTTTTATCTTTTATCTTTCAGAATTTCAAGTATATGTTTGTAATACTTTGTATTATTAATTGTTGTTTTTTTCACGATGTTAATTTTATATATATTTTTGTCGGTTCATTTATAAATTCATGACATTTGAATACATTAATAACGTCAATCGAATGTATAGTTTACATATCCAAAATTTGAGTAAATCTTGAGAATATTGAATGTACAAAAACATTGTTATGTTAGTTCTTATTGATTTAGATAAAATCAGAGGTATACAGCAATATAATAAATCTATGAATTCGTGTTATACACGAAAGAAAGAACTCATCTTTTAATGTTTATCGATGAATTGCCGCTAATATCTATCGTATATATGTTGCGATCGGACACAAATCATATGCATAACATCTACGTGATCTGAATGATAAAACTTAGGGATGCAAATTGATGAAAATGTCTTGTTGCAATATTGAAAGTGTCCAATCGCATACACATTCTATCGCAGATGTTGGTAATTAGACTCTTTCTATCTCTCTTTCTGTCTCTCTCTTTCTTTCTCTCTCTCTCTTTCTTTCTCTCTGTGTACACTTAAAATGTAAATGTATTTGAATATATGTATACAAGAGAGGATTACAAGAATTTCGAAAGTCGTAGCTTTTAAGTATTTTGTGGTAAAGTGCGTGTGTGCTATATTAGCTCTGAACAATTGGAGCCATGACTCGTTGCTATAATTATAATAACAGGCAGCGTGCGTCGCACACAGCAAACGCACACGCCTAGGAATGCTGTGTATGGGGACCACCCTTTCACTCACTCATTGGCTCTGAAGGGAGTCAATCACAGCACATCCCTCGTATTTTCGCAGGCGGCTGCAGGCTCGTCGGTAAGTCAGAGTATAATCCAAACAACCAAACAAAAAAAAAAAAAAAAGAAATGCGCAATACATTAAGAGGAGACTCGCATAGTTCTCCGCGACAAACTGACAACATGTAGCTGATCAGTTTGTTTCTATTGGTATTCTGTTTTACTGACTCGTCGCAAATACAGATCTGTGCTACATTGCGGCTATTATATTTTTTGACTCTTTAGAGATAGATATTACGATTTATTTGGTACTAAACTAACTTTATCTACTTCTATATATGTCATGCTAAACTGCTAGCAAAATGTCGAATATATTTTTTAACATGCCAAAAAATAGTGTATCGAAATAATGAGTTCTTTCTATTTATTGTGCAGCTATATTTTATTTTTAGACAAAAGACAAAGATACATTTCTTATTTCTTTTATGTACACTGTATATTTGAATATATTTATATAACTTATTTATTTTTTGGTTATTACGTATTCTGTTTTTATTAAAAATACGTTAATCGTGAATACACATTAAAATAATTTATCCGATTGCTGCAAATTGCTATAAATTATTGATATACTTATATCACTAAGTATTTATTCGATATAATAGTTAATTGACAGAAATAAATATTGCTTCTACAAGGTGGGCCACTGGAAACAAAATAATATTTTTCTTATATTTGAAGATATAAAAAGTATTTAGAATAAATGATCAATGAAACTGTGAATGATCAATGAGTGATCAATCAAACAATGCAATATCTGCAATAAAAAAATAAAGTAATAAATATTTTTCTAAGAATTCTTTATTTCAATATTATACTAGATTTATTGATGTGTACTCTTTTTAATTAGATATTGTTATTTAATAGAATTAGGATTCGACTCGGGTTTTTCAAATCCTAGATTTCAAATCCAGGCCTTATTCTAAATATTTCTCAACTTCAAATGTAAGGAAAATCTTTAAATTTTTTGTTTCTCGTCAATCACCATGTATATATACACTACCATGTATCGCGTTTAGATTAACGAGGAATATATCTCATGAGTATCTACATTTTTTTCACGCGCACATATCCTGTAATATCAACTTGAAACGAAATATCAAAGTGAATGAAGGAACAATTCTTTGCAAACGAATGTTATGTTAATTACTTACGCTGACGCCTAGCAGTCTAGTATTCGCATATTGAACGTAGGTAAGCGGTTGTCCAGGTTGCTTTCACGCACACAGTCTAGGATTGGAACGTATTATCATTTTGAGCAAAACACACTTTGGCGCTGACACATTTTTTACACCTTTGATAGACTATTTGATAGGGCCGGGAGACTCTCTGTGCGCTACACACAATGAAATTGATTTTGTCCATCACCAAATGGCGACTGTTCAGTTGTTGTCTTTATTTTGTGTAAACAGCTTCTGTCAGCGTCTCGATCAGACATGTAGTACCTAGGTGCGCGCTCTTCCATTCTCCGGTACCACCACACTGACTGACCAAGTCAACTTCACACCGTGAGTAAACTTCACAACCATGAGCCAACACAAGCATTCGGTTCTTGTAGTATTTTTGCTAGTGAACTGCCCAACTGAGAAATACCTTTTTGACCACGTTTCATGTTTCAGCAGTCTATTCTCTCCTCACAATGTGCATTTACTTTTATATGCACTGAGTTATTCTACCCTTGTTAGATCTTAAACCATGGGTTACCGTATGGACAAAGTAATTATATTTCGTGTGTTAAAATAAATGTAAACTAATGAGATATCGTTTTTTAATTAGAGAGAATAATCAAAGATTAAAAAAGTTACATTCTCTCAAATTTTATTATATTGCAATAACAAATATATTAATATCATAACGATATTATTTCTATAATCATATATATCAGGGAGGACATTAAAGAGAAGAAAAAAGTATTTTGCTTAATGATTTAACGAGCAACAATTTGATGGTAGAAAAGTTATATATTTTTTTAGAATATTTAAATATAGATATATGTCCAGATAAATAAATATGTTAATGAATATTATAAATACATTAGATTCCTTTGTATGATGATCGCAGAATAAACAACGTCAAGATTGATTTTCCAAACAGTAACCCATTTTTGGATAGTAGTATAACGAATAAGGATGAAACATACTAATTTATTTCTAAAACGTTGCGTTTATAATACGAGACGATAACGGTGGGCAAACTATTGTGCATTTGATATTCAACAGTTTGCTGCATCGGCTGCCATAACGCGTGTAACCATTACCAGAGGAAAACAAATGTTGTCAGACAGTGTGAGACAGTTTCTTGGCAAATGTGAAAAGATCTTTTGGTGGGATACCCTTCTTCGTGATGACTGCGCCTCCGATTGGTATAATACTTTCTAATAATTATTGAATATTGATCAAGAATGTCTAAATAATCTCAAGACCCCTTTCAAACTCTTAGATTTTTACTATAGATTTAGACTATCGATTTTACAGGCACATTTGCAATGTTGTAAGTACATTGGGTGGCCTCTGCGATGCATCTGTTAATAGCGTTAAGGTACTTAAATTATAAGCTAAAATCTCTAAGATAACTCTTATGTCTGTATCCAAACATTTGTACCTGCACTTAGGTAATTGATATGTAAACGAGATTTCTCGCGTAAGATGCTGCCGATCGAGCATACTCCAGTGGAGTGAGTATACCATATTGAAATGAACATCTCTCTACATTCGTTATGTCAAATGATTAAGGCTTATACAACTAGTAATCGTTCTATATGCGATATAGATTTCACGTGATTCTGTTTTCTATTTTCTATATATATATATATATATGTTCTTTCTGTTTATTGTTGACAATGCAACAGAAACATTTCTCAATAATTACATTTTGACAAAATTTATTTGACAAATTGTGATATATGCGAATTTTTTATTTCAAGTTTTGTTGAATAAATTAGTATTTATTTTTTTCTATTCTCATACGATCATTAGGAAGATCTTTGTTTGCTGACATTTATTGGATGTAATGTCTTTTGTTGCATCTAAGAAAAATACGATTGCTAGTTCCTTGGTTCCATCATTATCACAGATCGACACGCTTGTTTCAACCTTTTTGTCTCACCTGCATCTGCATTCTTGTGTTTTATAGAAGCAGGAGGAGGAGAAGGCTCAAGTAAAGCGAAAGAAGGAAGCCGTCGAGAAGGAAGAACGCGAGAAACGAGAAAAGGAACGGCGCGATAAGCGCGACGATGATGCCTCCAAGGATGATCAGGATGGAGACTCTGGTAGTCCTACATCTCATAAAGGTCGTAGTGATAGTACCGGCAGCAATAGACGAGATAAACGTCGAACTAGATCAAGGTAAACTATCGTTTGCATAGGATAGATGCACCATTGAACGATGTATGAAGCGTATAATATTTCTTATATCAAAATATTTTTGTAAATAGAAAATATGCATGATAGACATGATTTAATTATATTGTATAGATGCGTATGCGATCTATATTATGCCCTTTCTGGATATTTACCAGTGGCTTCATTATCTTTTACAACTTTTTCTGTCTTATCTCATGTATAGAATAAATTCTTTTAATGTATCTTTTTTATTTGCAATCGCTTTATAAACTGTTTGAATTTGCCAGATCTAAGGAACGTGATAGAGATCGATTGAGGGGCGACCGAGACCGAGATCGCGATAGAGACCGTGAGAGAGATCGAGAGCGAGAACGAGAACGCGAGCGGGAGCGGGATCGGGATCGCGAAAGGGAACGTGAACGAGAACGCGAGCGAGATAGGGAGAAGGAGAGAGACCGAGAGCGAGAGAGGGAACGAGAGCGGGAAGAGGTGAGGAAAACCGAAAGGGAGATTATGCGTGAGAGGGAGGAGGAGGAAGAAGCAAAAGAAAGGAAAAAAAACGAGAGGCGAGCCAGGGAAAAGGAGGCGGCGTACCAAGAACGTTTGAGGGCGTGGGAGACACGCGAACGACGCAAACAGAAGGAGTACGAGAAGGAAGCCGAGAAGCGGCGCGCGAAACGTGAAGCTAAGGAGAGGGAGGCAAAACGTTTGAAGGAGTTCCTCGAGGATTACGATGACGATCGCGATGACTCCAAGTATTACAAGGGCAAAGAGTTGTCTCGCCGGCTCGAAGAACGAGCACTGGAGGCTGAAGCAGACTCGCGAGATCGTTGTGCAGAACGCCAGGAGCTTCAACGTCTACGCGATAAGTTATACGCAGATACCTCCAATCCAGATCCTGCTGCGGAATTCGAAAGGGTAATTATATTCTTGATCTTTGAATATAAAATATATATTTTTATAATTATAACTAAAACAAAATTATAAGAGAGAGAATTGATTTTAACAAATTTCAATTTTCCATTTTCCTTTTCTCTAAACTGAATTTAAAAATCCAATTTGTAGAAAATACTGATATAATATACTGATTATAATATTATATAGGAATTAATTCTTTTTACATACATTATAATTTAAAGTGTTATACTTCATAGAATTATCTAATTATCTATATAATTATACAGTTATTAATTCACAAGGAAATACAAAAAAAGAGATTCTTTACATTTTTTATTTATCTTTATGATCTGCTTTTATTAGTTGAAAGCCGAAAGAGAAGAACAGTATAAGCCTAAACCAGTGATAACTATAATCGACGAAGAGGAAGAGAAAACGGTGAAGAAAGATAAAGAAGTAATGCCTCCAATTGAAACAGAGCCAATAGAGAGTGACAGTGATGACGGCGTGCAATTTGACGAGATTTCACAACCGGAAGCACCGTCCAGGACACCACCGCGACAGCACCATCATCACCATCGACGACATCATAGACATCATCAGAATCATCATCGTGACGGCGAAGAGACCCAGGAAGGACTCGTGGAGGTGGACCGAGAGAGTCTAAAAGATGCACGGCCATCACCTGGGCATCAATCAGCCGCGACACCTGCTCAATCCATTCCACCATCATTAGATGAAGATTCACGTATGTCCCTTGTCAGTGAACCAGAAAAGACAAGCAGTAGTGAGTGTATCTTTTATATATAGATATATCTGTATAAATTACTTCGTTACAATTCATTTTCATATAATACAACTTTGATTAACATTAAATATTTAAAAGTTATATAAATTATTCATATAAATTTTTTCACGTACAATTGCATCTTTCCTTGTTGTAGGTAACTTTGTTCCATTTGCTATGGGAAGTGGAGGCAATCGTGCTAATGATCATAGTATAGGTAACAAAACACCGGCCAGTCCTAATATCGTTGCTAATACGAATTCACAACAAACAAATCAAACGCGTAAGAGAGGTCGTATTGACGTTAAAGATGTATTTAATAACGATGACGATGATGATGCTGCTAATAATGCGAAGAAGCGTAAACTTGTACCTCTAGGTAAATATCTTATTTTCATTACTTTAATGAAGAAAATTGAGAGTCGACATACTCACAGAATCTATATTTTCATAGATTATGGAGATGAGAAAAAAAAGAAAACTGAGGAAGCTACGAAAACAGGCAAAGAAGAAAATACCAAGAGTCAAGAAGAAAAGCGAAAGCACATAAAATCACTTATAGATAAAATACCTACTGATAAGAACGCATTGTTTGGCTATCAACTCGATTGGGCACTCATCGATAACGTAAGTGTTATTTACAATTAAGTTTTTCTTCTTGAAACTTTCTTATCTTAAAGCCAGTTTTGTCAATATTATTTAGCTACATCTTGATTTAATTTTTTTTTTATGTTAGATAAAATCAGCTTTTATAAGCATCCAATATTCCAAATTTTTACATATTTTATTTGTTCATTTAGACATTGATGGAGAAAAGGATAAGACCTTGGATTAATAAAAAGATTATTGAATATATTGGCGAACCAGAACCTACTTTAGTGGATTTTATTTGTAGCAAAGTAATGGCAGGTAGTTCTCCTCAAGGAATACTAGATGATGTACAGATGGTAATTATATCATGTAATTTTTCTCGCATGTTTATCACATGGATAAATCTCTTGAAAAATATATATTCTACTTATTTCAGGTGTTGGATGAAGAAGCAGAAGTGTTCGTAGTCAAAATGTGGAGGTTATTAATTTATGAAGTGGAAGCTAAAAAAATGGGCTTAGTGAAATAAATGAAGTGTCATCCGTCAATTTATCAACTCATGGGTTTATATTACATATAAAATACTTTCGAGACTAAGAATGTTTAGAGACTACATAAATGCAGTTTAATATCATACTATTATATAGGAATTCTATCCTATACAAGAGAAAGCACAAGTGTTGCTCGATTAATAGGTGGTACTAAGTGTGTAGTAATTATAGCGTTAAAATAAACTTGTAATTAAGATTTATAATATTCAATGTGTTCCTCAATTTATATGCAAATATCGTTAGGCGGATAAGTGATGACATTCCCATAATAAAATTAAATATTTATATCTTAGTATATAAATATTTTAATTAATATCAAGTTTTTATTAATTGTTGTATATAATGATCGTTTTCATCATTTACAAACTGCACAAAATTCAACAATAGTTCATACGAACTGTATGAAGAAGAATTATTAATAATTGACAATAACGATTGAAAGAAATATTTTTTTCTTATCTGTTATCTAAGAAATAGATAACTAGAGAAAATAAAATAATTCTGAATTGGACAGTTAATCTTTTCATTAAAAAATCAAAATTATTTTCATCAAAATTATTTTAATATTAAATTTATTAATATCTAATTAAGAACAAATATATTTCTTTTAATCGTTTGCTTTGGATCAATTTTTCAATGTATGTATAAAAAATTATATCACAAAAAATACACGTTGCATTACTTAATTATAAAATAAAGAATTTGATATAATAGGTCGAGAATATTACAACGATAAATAATAATAATGAGTATTCTCAGCAGGTTGGATTAGGTTATTCAATTTCTATCATTTATTAAGAATAGAAATTAGTACTAAAAAATTATTATGTATTTATTTTCCAATGTTTATTAGTCTCAATATTAAGAACTAAATAACACACTTAGTGTGAATGCTTTGTACATGGAATCGTAGGCGCGTGTATCATATTTATAAATATACATGTATTTCAATTAAATATGCATTTGTATGGCCATAATTTTATGCTAATACAGATAACAAAAACTTTATAATAAATAAACTTTGGAAATGGATATGTTTAAAGTGTGTTGTTTCGACTTGTACTTCTTTATTATATTTCTTTGATATTTTGTTTATTTTTAAAAATTTAAGACTTGAATTTAAATTATTTAAATGGACTTAAAATTTTAGAGAGTGTTTCTTGAAAAATCATAATTAGTCCCTTTTTATAATTAGCCGCCTATTACTCGACTATTTTTTCCTGATATTTTATCATTTCTTATGAATTTAAGTTTCAGTAATTTTAAAATGTCGATAGTTACAAATATCGACACACGCTTATTAATCGACATTACTTATCAATATTACATAGTTTTATTTTACTCAAACAGTAGATGTCGCCACATGTATTACTTGTATCGATACGTTTTCCGTATTGAAAGAATGAGGGATTCTGTTTGGCCCTATATATAAATATATAAAAAACAAATATATATTAAAGACAAATTTATATAGAATTTATATAGAAAGCTAGATGCTGCAAATAATTGACTAATATTGCAAATAAAATGTGCATCAGTAAAAATAACTTTACATATTTAAAGGATTTATACTTTACATTTAAATTTTATGTTACATGTTGTAAAGAATTGATCTCAAGTTAAGTTTCAACGCGAAACTAGCTGCGAGATCAACAAATCTCTTTGTTATTCATTCAACTTTTCGCCGTTTATTATTGTGAAAACATATGCCAACAATCTGATTCCTTTAATGTTTATTATTCGCGTCATGACGTATATAAAACGGTGATTAAGTAATCGAACAGCAGAAAATGATACGAAACTCCCACTTTTGTATTAGTTCTATATTGGTCTGACAGATATTCATTATAATTAATTTGATACGAGCACATTTACGTACTATTTTTACTGAGACGAACAGATCCAGGTTTCCTCTTTTGTGACAAAAAGTAATGATATGCAAATTATTAATAGGACTCTCGAGATTCACATAATCGTGCAAATGAGTGTATGATATAAATCGGAGTTCCCCGAAAAAGAAGAAAAAGGTTGTCGTTTATGCGTTTTTTTTTTTTTTTTTTTTTTTTTTCATAATGTTCGCCTTTTTCATCTTTGAGATTAATCTGTTTATTCGTGATTCAAACTTTTTGCATTGCACGATGAGACATTTTTAATTTTGAAAGTTTCTTCATGAACTTATATATAGCAAAAATTGCTTTGCATCTTAGTGTAAAAAATACTATATTGTTTCACTTTTATTGTGCCATATTTTAACGTGTGACTGATTTAAAATGATTTATTCTTTTAACGAAAATATTGAAATATTTATAATTTTTTAATTTTACTTAGATTATTATTTAACTTTTATTGATTTTATTTAATATATATGATTCTAGATTTAATAATAGTATTTAAAAAGTATTTTCTTTTTCTAATTAAAAATCATATATACCTGTGTGGTGTGTGTGTGTGTGTGTGTGTGTGTGTGTGTGTGTGTGTGTGTGTGTGTGTGTGTGTGTGTGTGTGTGTGTGTGTGTGTGTGTGTGTGTGTGTGTGTGTGTGTGTGTGTGTATAAAATCAAATTAATTTTAGATATATATCAATATTAAATTATATCAAATATCGTTAGTAAGCATATCGTTTACGCTTTACAGAGACTATTTTAAATTGACAAATAGTATTTAATAATTAATATTGTAGAACACAGTTTTAATTACATTGATTTCAAGTTTGATATCAAACTTAGACGGTATTCATTCTTGGAACATGAAAATTTTTTAGATGTTTTCGAAAGCAAAATTTTAGCAATTTTCACAAATATTTTCATATATTTCCATATGTGTGTAAAATTTCTCTTTTTTAAAATGGGACAATGCATAAATATTAAATAATAAAGAGTAAAACATATATAACTTATGGATTTCGAAATGGATTTTCGATAGATATTATTTATTTCATATATAATTCAAACTTAAATATCTTTATATGAAAAATTATAAGGAAATATTCTATATTTCATAAACAGATCTGATATATTATCATCGTACATTTGCCGAGAACACAGTGATATAACATTAGCAGAATAACATTTTTCATAAAACTTAAGTCTATTTCGAACATTAATGCCCTTTTGTTTCGGTATTATATCCAATGTTTCTCTATTGCCTGCCGAATTTTGAAAACGGATAATCGGAACACACAGACGATTTTTTCAATTGATTAAATCGTCAAAAATCAATTGTTAAGTTTTTTCATATTCTAAATTTATTGCATTCACCTCACGTTCGCTCACGATTTTCGTGAAGAGAAGTGCTAAGAAAAACTGCGCAAAACGATCTAACAATAAGACATCTTCCAATTTCTTCAGTATTATATCGAAGTAGTAAGTAGTGTATTCTGAATCTGTTTCAGCTGTAGTCGCCGTCGTTTTGCAACAAATATGTAGCGTAATCATTCTCTTGAGAATATTTCTCCGTTCCCAAGAATAACATATGTTATTCGCAGAAGAGTATTAATCTTCCGGATCGCACATATAACCTGTAACACATTTCATTTCTAATTAATTGTTCATGAAAGCGATAATTTGATAATCATCGGTAAAAATATATAAAATTATTTATTAATATTGAATATCATCTATCTAAGGTAAAATATAATTAACAGAACATAGAAGACATAAAATCACCAAACATTGAAATTCATAGAAAACAAGAAAAATTTCAAAATTTTTTAATTCAAAATAAGATTAACATATTAGCTCGAGATTAAAGATATTTATTAACATAAGATTATATAGTAATAACAATAAAGAGCTCTGTGTGTATGTGAGTGTGTGTCGTGTGTGCGCGTGTGTGCGTAATGTAAATATACAGTATATTGTAAAAATTATTTTGCATAGATACATAGATAGATATACATAGAGACAAATGTTTGACAACATGTTTTAAAATGCAAAAATGTGAACAAAATATATAAAACTGTATTTGCGGATTATCATATAAATATCATATAGATTTGCATTTTTGCCACTACTTTATCCTAGTGCATTGTTTTATTTGTCAATTTAAAGATATCGCATTCGAATGTTATAATCTGCCATTGTACCGAAGAGAACTGGAATTTCAATATCTCTTTCCCTTAATATCTCTCCCTCTCTATTAACTTCAACTCCGATGCCACAAAAACTTGTGAAACGAAATTACGCGCCGATAAGTAACGACGGTTCACCAACAATGGCGAATCGAATCGCTGAGAAGCATAGGAGAGAAAAAGGGAAAGAGAGAGAGAGAGAGAGAGAGAGAGAGAAAGAGAGAGACACGGCAATTTAAATAAATTAACCGAGCTCGAGCGTATCCAGTACCGATACTTTCACCGAGTTAAAGAAAAGGAAGAAGTATTCGAACAAATTCACGTGTTGGATAATTGCGATTAATGACTATTTTTATTAACACTCGTAATTTTTATTTTTCTACTAATCAATAATTGTACAGATTGTGTCCAATTAATGTCAGATGACGTAAAATTAATTATCGTTCTGAACTGGGAAAGGACTGTGAACATTCTTTCTATATATATTAAATATACAATTGAACTTTCTTCGGAAATGTAACATTAATCAATAGAATAGAGTTAAATGTGAAGTTTATTATTTTTATTTCAATTCATGTTTAGATGAATTGAAATCAAAATAATAAACTTCACATTTAATTCTATTCTATTGATTAATGTTACATTTCCGAAGAAAGTTCAATTGTATATTTACAACTCTCTTAATATTATATATAAAATTGATTAATTATTAATTAATTGGTTAATATAGAAAATAAATTAACGAGGCTTAAGAGTCACTTTATCGAGTTAAATATATTCACCCATGTTTATTAAATCAGATAATTACTTAAGAAGATCAAAGTACATTCGTTTTCACATTGCGCAATATCGTGCAATGTTTAATTTATCGCTCAAATTGTTACATCGACAGAATCCCACGTGATCCGATCCATACGATCTCGTGATATACTTCGATACCATACGGAAGATGTAAGGAAAGAAAACAAGGAGAAAATACGATCGTCTTGGAATTTTCCAAGTATATTAGAAGGAAACGTCACCGATACTCGCCGAGACGATGTCTTACATCGTATTAGCAACAACAAAATCTTCACGTATTTTTTAGGCATAATATATCGATATAAGAAGGATAAGCTGTGTAATTATCAACAACGTTATGTAACAATTACTTCCTCTAGACAGTAATTTTGTTGAATAGATTTGTAAGACTCGTTGTAAAATCAATAGTACAGTAACAAATGAATAACATAGAATTTCATTGTTTCTCATTAACATAGAAAAACGATAGATAATAAGATAAGATGATAATTAATTTATTTTAATGAGATGTGTATTTACCTTATCGTAAATATTTTTTAATTGATCTCAAAACTAAATGTTCCTTTTTACAATGTAAACTATGTGTTTGGAAAATTGCAGGGTTCTCTGCATTTGAATTTTAATTATAGACTCATAGATCAATCTAAATCCGATTTCTCCTTAACTAGGATGTCGGGACGCCGATAATTTTCCGCGATGCTTTTCGCAACGTAAACTAGATAAACCATAGATTTTCCAACGATTAAGATAAAGTAATTTTTCCGTTTCGTTTGCAAAAAGGAAATCAACGTCATAATATAAAAGGCGATATGACACGGTAGATTAAAAATCGCGTTAGTCACTTCCGTTGCGTCGGTATCTCAATGCGCAAGAATTATCGTCGTTGCAATTTCACGCGTCACTTTCCAGATTGATTGCTCTCCATCTCTCTCTCTCTCTCTCTCTCTCTCTCTCTCTCTCTCTCTCGCTCTCGCTCTTTTTCTCACGCGTGTGTAAACGCCATGGCGTACCTTCCCCAATAATAATCTCGCCGATCGACGATGGAGTTTCGCAATTCGGCTCGCGCTCACGTACTATCGACCCTCTTTCCTCACCGTATCGTAGAAAGTGTAGCAACTCCACATGTGTGACTCATGCCACCATCGCGGCGATCGCATCCGACGCGATGGAATTGCGCCGTGTGTTGGCTCAGCTAAGCGACTCATCGCCGCCGCCGATTCCCACGGCGTGTAAAATCTATGTCGCAATCGCGATTCACGAGAATATCAACGGTAACAAGGGTAAATTTAAAAAAAATTGTATATACAAACGTTATGCATTGTCACTGCTGGTGAGCTAATCAAATTTAAGCCTTTCGACATTCCAACACGTCAACGAACCTTGCAGAAATATGTAACAATGCTTCAACTATTTTCGACGTTTTCAATTTCCCTTCTCAAAAATTTCTGTTCTTAAAATTTACAATTTAAATAATGATTATGCTAATTAATATAAAATTATTATTAAAAACATTAAATTATTATTATTATTATATTTACCAAATTATTATATTTACCAAATACCAATCGTATGAAATTGTATCTTACGTCTTTATTATTGCTTATATCGTTTTTTTATCGTATAAATACATGTTTTTCTCGAGAAATTATCTGAAATTGCCCCCATGATTATTAAATAATCACGTGTCCGAAACTGTTACCGTGATTATCAAATAATCATTTTGAAAATACATTTGATCTGGCTATCGTCCTCGAGATTAAACCAGCACGAGGAAGCTCGTGGGCAGTGCAGAAGAAGGTGTCGAAGAGAGACGGTAGTAAGAAAGAGTAATGCAGGAGCAAAAGGCAGAAAACACCGGTAGGCAGTTTTGTAGCTGTTTTTATCAGCTTCTGGGCATCGAGGGTCCAGAGGCCCGATCATGGCAGGACGCATCTTGGGGGTTCGTGTGGGAACGTACGTCTCTTTAGTGTACCATCTCTCTCCCTCTCTGTCTCTTTTTCTTTCTTTCTTCTCATTCTCTCGCCGTCCTCCCGTTCCTCTCCTCTTCCTCTTTGGCGAGTCCGCCTTTTTTCTCCATTTAGACCGGCGATTCGTTCCTCCCTCGCGTCCACCCTCCCCTCCCTCCCCCTTCTCGCTCCTTTCGCGCGCTCGTCCTCTTCATCGAGACTGGCTGCCTTCGGGTACCACTTGGGTCATCGGGGTCACCCTCCGCGGTGCACTCGCTACGTGGTATGCCCTATATTTACGCACGGTAAGAGCACCCTGAAGAGAAGGTGGACGTCCGCCCGCTCCTCCATTCCTCTCTTTACCAAGCACCTCCGCTACGCTTTCCTCCTATCCTGTATCGCGACTGCTTCTCAATAAGCACCGATCGCGTTAAGATCGACTCACAACGCGACTGCGGGAGAATCCTTTCGATAGAGGATTGCTGAAATCGCGATCTTTCGCATACTTATGCATACTTTTAATATTGCTTTCTTTCTATTCGTTAAAAAGATATTATTTTCGTCGTTTGGGATACTCTGAAGTAGTTTTAAAGTTTTAAATTTTAAATTTAAATAGTTTTAAATTTTTACTCGCCTTTTTCAAAGATTTGATTTCTGGCAAAGAACATTGCAAAATACGATCTTTCGGAGAAATAATATACATATACGTATTTGCAATCAACAAAACATATAATTACATACATTCTTAATATATATAGAAAAATAAAAAAAAAAAATAATTTTCTACTCGTGCCAATATTTTCTCGCCATTTAAACGTCGCGAGACAGATCTGGCGGGAGATTTGGCTTTCGCAGTTTACGATTAGACGTTTTCTTTCAGGGAGCAGCGCGAATGATAAAGTGGCGCGAATAGCATAATAGGCGTGAAATTCACTCCTCTCATGAGCGGATCCTCTCGCCCAGGCGGTCTTCATTACTCGTATCGAAGAAGGTTCGTGGACGGGCGAAAAAGGAAAAAAAAAAAAAAAAAAGCTGAAGAGAGAAGAAGTTGATCGAGCCGAGTACGATCGCAACGCCGAGGTGTGCGTTCCATAAATCAGCGGGATTATTAAAAAAGGCCGCGCGCACTATTAATTTGGATTGTGATAAAGCGTTAGGCGCGCGAGCGAATACTCGCGGCGGTAAACACGGCGCGTATTGTAAGGGATTGCGACAGAACGCCTCGCAAAGGTTACAATACGAGCCGCGGTGGCGTGTTGTAACCTTTTGCGAGAACTGCATCGTATGCGCCGCGCGATAGATAATGGCTGGCACGATCGCTCCGATCGTAATTATCGTCGTTCCTGCCGCCAGACAAAACACTCACGACGAGCGTTCTCGCGTATTCGTTCAGCGACAAGATCAATCGCTGAAAGCGATCCCCGAAAGCGTGGCTTCGAGATTTCAAATATCGGGAAGTCCGAACCGAGAATTGATCGATCAAATCGACACGCTTGGAAGAGAATCTTTATTAATCGATGATAAATGGTGTAGCATAACAAAACGCGCGCGACGCGATGAATATAATAAAACATTTCTAAAGGTTAAATTATTGGAAATATAATTGAATATGCGAGATTGCTATTAAAATGCCATTTATCGTATCTCAATTAAAAAAAGTGCAATGATATCTGTGAGAGAAAACAAAATAGTTTCGACAATTATATTTATGACAATTATGAAATTTAAGTATCTGCAAACAGTTTTTCACAGTAATAAGTACAAAAGTAGTATTGAATAAAAATATAATTACGGTAATAATAATATAAATTGTTAATTGATAATGAAATAACGATTCAACTATAATTACATAATTATATAGGCTTCGTACAAATAGAATATAACATTACATTTTTCCAGTTTAGACAAATATTTTTAATAAAGTAAGCATATGCCACAATATCATTAAAAATTTAAAATAAGTTTAAAATAAGTTTAAAATAAGTTTAAAAAATACATACTGATAATAACACAATACATTAGGTACACAATACATTAGTTTATCTAACGATTTACTACAAATGATTAATATTATTATATTTTCTTGGTTCATGTAACTTGTTGATTATTCTTATTACACATAGTTGAGATGCTATTTGCGTACAAATTTCTAGTTGCTGGTACCACTTTTTTCTTTGAGTGTAAAATAAATAAATATTCATATATATATTTTTTTATCACCAGACAAAATTTTATGTTGAATAATAATTGTAAATTTGATATACTTTGCCTTACATACATTTTTTAACCAGTGATAGTTTATCTCATCGCGGATTCATTTTCGATGCAGCATGAAAGCAGTGGGAAACCGAATCCCTTTCCGGTGTGTACGAGGCTTAAATATGCTCTAGAGACCTCATGCGAGATACCACGGGGTGGTCGCAATACGCGAACGTTACTAAGATACGGGACGATGAAAAATATCTGGTATCTCGGGCCAGGATCCTTCGAACAATGGGATATCTTCGGGACCGAGTCGACTACGGTGAACAATTATTACCCCGATTGCCGGAAGATAATACTTCATCGGCGATAAAATAATGATTTTCTGCCGATCGAACAGAAACACTCGAAAATTCTTCAATAATAATCTGACGGCAGTCTATTATTTTCGTCTCTCGCATAAAATATAAAATTAATTTGCTTGTAGAGAAAGAAGGCTAATCAATTTATTTAAACTTGATAAATTTCAGGATATGGAATAATTATACAATATTCAATTTTTTATTATCACTCTTGCAATGCTTTAGAAAAGAATCAAGATAATATTAATTTTGAAACGTTATCCTATTATTCACAGACAAACGTAGTAATAAGAGTTTTATTTGAAAAATTGTCAATTCTCTTCAAATTTATTATTGCAATAAATGTATGATCTGATTTATATTGTAATTATGTTGCTGTTAAGTCTGTTGCTGTTAAGACGAAATGAATTTTGGAGTGATTCTCCCAACGAAAATGCGAATCGCTGGCGCGCATCAGTCGGATACTCTCACGGGATAGCGTAAGTGCCATTGCACTTTCGCAGTCTTGATTCTTTCTTTCACGACTTAAATCCTGCTCCCTTTTTTCCCCTCACTCGCGTTTCCTCCTTTCTCTTTTTCTCGCGGCTGAACGATGTGAACAAATTGGCCTGACGAACGTCACCAGACCTTCTGGCATTTTTGTATCTGCCACCCTCTGCGTTTCCCACACGATCTTCTCCCTCATCGCCACGCTTGGGGATGCGCAAAACCTCTTTCCGCAGACTCTTTTCGGTGAACGCGCTTTCTCCATCGAGCTGACGATGACGCAAATGCGCACTAAAACGCGAACGACGCTGTCGTCATTCGACGCTGGCGCATTCGAACTACATCTGAATGTAATATCAAATATCACATATTTCAAATAATTTTAAACAAGAAGTATTATAAATAATACTGAATAATGTAAATCGCGTTTCAGTCAAATCATTTTTTTTATAGTAAAATTAAAAATATAATTACTTTCTTTTCACTTATAAAAAAGTATTTTTGTAAAATTAAGATGAAATAGACGATTTATTGTATATTTACAAACGAAAAAATAATATAACAGAAATATAACAGAATAGTCCAGTTCGTCTAAATCGAGAAAAAAATGCGTAATCTAAATCTTTTTTCTGAACAAATTTAGATTCTTAACCGGACGTGGCATTTTTGCAACGAGGAAAGATCGATTCAATCGTGATTACGTGAATCGTTTAAACTGGTTAAGCCGATCGATAGCGAACACCTGTGCGTTTGCGGTTAATAATGACCGCAATAATCGGACCATTTGAGATAAAAAGATTTAAATGGCTGACGTGAGTACGCGCGAGAAAAATATCTTTATAAATTATATATTTTTTAATGCAATTCAAATATTTATATATCTCAACGAAATGAGATCATTATGTACACATCTCGTAGTCCTTCTTGGCGATTGCGATCAATTGCATAAGGAGAATTCTGGAGAGGGCATGACGCAATTCTCACGGTCTGTAACAGAAGGAAGAAGAAAGGCAGTCAAAGGAGAAGTGTGTTATAAATTTCTGTGAAATTACAGTGGCAGTCATCTTGTAAATTTAAGGAAAAATATGAATAAATTTTGTCATTCAGTTTTATTTATGACAGTTTTTTTTTTGTTCTTAAATAGAGGCAGTTCCAAGCAATTAAAAATTTAATTAGTAGAAATTTATTTTTATTTAATTAATAGAATTTTATTTTTATTAATACGTTTGTACCACAACTCTATTCTTTTTAGTTGAATTTCTTGTACCATTCATCTTTTTTCTTTTTCTCTCATTGGAGAAAAAAAGAGAAAAGTTAAATCAAGGAGTTCAGCTAAAAAAAACAGATAATACGCACATGCGTATAATAAATAACAAAAATTTAAAGCATTTGTTTTAAATTTCTCACTACTGGTAATTGTTGCTAATTTCACTTTTCTCGTGATAAATATAAAAAAAAAGAAAGAATTGCGTAAGCGGATAATAAAAATTCAGCGAATATATGTGATATATGTATCCACGACGCAACTAAATCATCGTCTTTCTCAGGGAAGCGCGCGAAGCAACACGTTACGAAATGTTTTCTCGGTAAAGGTACATAACACACAAACATAACACTCTCGGTTTTATATAGCAATAATAACTTCCATCGATGATAAATTTAGCCGCACGTTCACGTCGCTCGTCGACGCGCATCTCGAGGATTTATAGATCGCTCAGGGAGCAAAAAGGGGCCCGATCCGAAACTTCGGGGGATTCCTCTAACGATCGATCGCTTTCCGCGAGATTGTGCGATGCTTTTACACAAGCGGCAGATCGCGCAGATCCGGAAAACATTTGTCCTGGAATTCGTTTCACAACACGAGCGACACGCAACGTGCGACGCGCGCGCGCGCGTCGCCATCGCCGAACCGTCCCGCGAATGGACAGACACACAAAGGGCTATTGTGCCGATCTTTTTCTTTTTCTTTGTTTTTTTTTTTTATCCCGGTTAAGCGTGTCGCGGATCTAATCGCCCACGCGAATGCCTGCGCGCTCTCGCGCGAATCGCGCTGCGCCGAGCCGCGCGCGTCGGAACTCGGATTTCAAGGAGCGCGCGTTACGCACATGCGAGTTATTTACTGTCGTATCAAGGCTGCACGCAGGACGTCTGTGGTCTTACGACGTATGCTCCGTTACCCCGCGATAAACACTCCAACTTGACTAAACGCACTGGCACAGTAAGAATGAATTCTTTTCTCATTTAAGAATCGTTTTTCATCTCATTTGTTTTCGCTAACCTGGATCGATAAAAAAAAAATACTGGAGTAACTATTGTGCGCGCCCTAAGTTATATACCTTCGGTGTTATAGCTCAGATTCTGATCTCTTATCGGAGGACATTGTTTGAAAGTAATAGAATTATATTGGTATATGTGTATGCGTTTTTGTGGGTATGTGTATGTGGACAGGATGCAGTTAAGAGTGCGTGACGCACATAGCACTTGCACTCAACCTCTGACTTATGGGAGCGCTGTGTCTTAACTTCGAAATAATAAACACGTGTTCTGACATTTTTATTCATATCTCCTACATGTAAAAGTACCGACATCCACCACATACCATTTACATCTATCATCGTGCTATAAAACAGTTACACCACTAAATAGATAGCCATAATTACGGTGTACTACGTAACCGTGAATAAGATTTCGTATAGATTTATAATTAATTGAACATACTAAATATAATTATCTCTAATTTGATTACGAGAGAAGAAAATAGATATTTTAATATTTTACTTTTGAAATAATTAATTAATAATTGATATCTTTACAATTTTTCGTGATAAAAGTCTTGTAGATTTTTATTTAAGATGCTTATTAGCATCAGTAATATTAAATTGCTTATAAATTTAATAATATAATATTACAATTACAGTTTAGATAAAACACTGGATTTTATTGCTGAATAATAATTGGCATTAGTTAAAAAAAATGAAATATATATAAAGTCATAAAAGAATACAATAAAGATAGATTCCATCAAATAACGAGAAAAAGTGCATATTTAAGTCTATACTATATTAATATATTTTATTGCGCTGTGATTGCCGTGCACATTATTGAGAATGCAATAAAACTAAAAATATATAACGTGTGTGTAAGATAAACATTTTTTAATCATTTTTCTCTTTTATAATTATTTTTCTTAAATACAATTGTTATATTATTATTATGTTAAAAAGTACGAGAAACTTTTAAATTTCGCGAAAGAACCTAGATGCAACTAGGTGACCGAATCGTATCGAGAAATTTCTATTCAGCGCGCATCTCCAACGTATTTTTTCTTCTTCATACTTTACATGCTGTTGCCGTCTAAGAATGATTGAATAACTAAATACATAACTTTTCGCGCTACGTTTCTTCGCTACGATAGGTAACATCGACCGATCGCCGATAGCTAAAGCTAAAAAGAGGGAAGACCTCGCGCGCATGCGCGTCGATCTTTAGTAGGTCGCTCTTCTAAACGCTTGTCGTGTTATGTATAGCAGTCGCGAAAGGTAAAACGCGGGTCGTGATCGCTTCGTCTCTCGCAACAATAAATATGCTATAAAAAGTGTGCTTGTCTGGTGTCGGTAATTTACTAGATTTCTGCTAAAAGTTCAAGCAGATTTCGATTGTGAGGGAAATATCCCGAGTGTATCTATCTTCTCATCTGTTTCACATTTCGGTGTCATTCGTCGCAAATCCGCCGCGAAGATACAGACGAGAGGAGAGTGGAAGTCGCATAAGTTGCGCGAAATTAAGCGACCACGTGTCCGGTCACGTCGTGGAGACTCGCAAAGACGCGAAGGCGGAGCGACGTCGTCGTCGTCGTTCGGTTCGCCAGTGAGGATCGCAAGCGCGCGCGCGCGACGCGCGCATGCGCGAATTAGTAGGTCGCCCGCGCTCTGCCGGCTTCGGCGGCGCTCGGCCGATTCCGACCACGCTCGCTTCGAATTCGAACGCGCCCACCGACTCCCGCCACACGCTCGGCGGTGACGGTCAGTCGGTCGATCGTACGCGACACACGAGGGTTGTGAGGAGTCGCGAGGAGCCGCGAGGATTCGCGAGAGGCACACGGCCGTGCACGCGACGAGGACGGAGAAACGAGGAGGACTCGTGACAAAAACGTCTAAATATAAAAGTCATTGACGAAAACGCACCGACCGAAGAGGACGAGGAGAATCCATCGGATTTTCCGTCGTCGTCATCGTCGTCATCGTCATTGTCGTTGTTGGCGATTGCTGACGTTTAAGACGAAATCAAGTCGATCTCGCCTCTCAATCGAGAGCGCTGAGAGATCGATCCTCGCACACGAGGACGGCAACTGTCAAAAGTGTGAAGTCAGGAGCGAAGGAGAACGAGATATGGTGTACGGGGGAGGATTCGACATGGAGACGGTAAATTTTGGCTACGAATTATGTATATTTGTTGATTGTGTTTTCTTCGTTTATAATTGCAAAATTGCTTCCATAAGAATATTTACCAGCTTATCGCAATTTACTTTAAGTGCGCCATTTTGAAGATCTCAAGATATCAAATCGTATGTTATTAATATTCGAATTAAGAAAATTACAAAAACTTTTTCTCGATTTATATTATCGTTAGATAATTCTTAATAAATCATCCTTGCAAATTATGCATTTTGTAGAAAGCTGTAAATATAATTCATAATGTGAAATATCTTTTATTACTTATATGTTTAATTTTATTGAAATAAACATATACAAACTAAAATCACAAACAGAGACTTTTACAAGTTAAACTCTTTGATTGTTTTCTTAAGAGTTACAAATGTTTACTGTTTTGATATGATACAAAGTTGCGTCAATGGATTAATTTTAAATACATTTTAAATTCATCAAATAATGATACATATATATATACATATATATATGTATAAACTTTTTGTCTTGTGATCAGTAGAATGTAATATCAAAGTTTAACTGCACAGCTCTTTCAACAAATTCTATAGATCGTAGATAAACAATAAGCTGGATATAAAATCAAAGTTTTTATTTATTTTTGGAAATCGTCACGTTTGTCTATCTATAAATAATTTCACGATTAATTACACGTTCCCAATTTATTGTTGTCCCCATATTTTAATCTGACAAGTAACAGAGAAGACTTACATGTCTTGATGTAAATCAATTAATAGAAAAGGTATTAAAAAGAAAACAAAAGGAGAAGACTGTGGACATCTCTGATTGTGCGCGAGTCACAGTAGCTACGGCCCTGTCGAAGAAAGACACGAACCGGCGAGTCGGTCGTACGAAAGGCTAACTTTCGAATCTACCACCACTATAAAAGACTGGCAGTGTCGATAGTTAGGTACGAGAACCGAGAAATTCACTCGGCTGGTACGTGATGGAAAATTTCGCGGTAAAAACAGAGGCGAAACCCACCGTCGGTCCGCGGTTTTCTTGGCGGCACAACTTTTACCGAGCCGGTTTATCGTCTTCCGCAAAACATGTTGTCTCAATAAAACTCACACAATGTGATATGCAGACCTATTCTTCCTAAATTTCTATTCTTGCAAAATTTTAAATTGTTAGATATCGTTACTTTCTTTCGTGCCTTCGATTTATTTAGCTAAGTTAATTAATTGGACTAAATTGAAAATTGGATTGGAAAGGAGTTATAATTAAACATTGCATCATATACAGAAACATGGAATTGGTATTTCAAATTTTTTATATAATAATTTATCATAAATTGCTTACATAAATTTATTTCATTACATAAGAAATAACGTATTAAATTTTAAGTAATCTTATTTAGAATTACATATTTTTTTTTTTTTTTTTTTGGAAAAACCGCCTAAGTTGACATTGTTCAATATTAAAAGGAACATTATCGTTAAAATTTTATATATAGATTTTATATTGTCGATAACGAATAAATTAAAACAAACGTCACCGTTTAAAAATAATTGCCAACAATAAATTATCTCATAATGATAATTACAATAAAAATAATGCAAAGTTTCGGAGTATGATTATTTTGTTGGTATAATGTATTATACACACTTATATTACATAATTAATGGAAACTGTTGATAATAAGCATTATATAAATGATGTACTTTTTGAGCGTATTATATTTTTTAGCGTATTATATTTTTTACTCCTCAATTTAAGTAAGTAATAAGTGATCATTTCGTGATAATCGAACTATCATTTTATGTAGTTGGAAACAAGCGAGATAATTATAAAGATAGAAAGGTTTCGTGAGGAGAGTTTATCTCTCGCAAAATGTTCGGGGAAAACGGTGCAAAGAGGTAATTGATAGCGAATGATTAAATAACATTTTTTAATAACGCCTTCCCTCGACTGAACTTTGCTTTCCGAATAGTAGATTGACAACAAGTATGTCTTTATCATTTGCAAAAGATTAAAGTATTTACATGCGAAATCTCAGTGTCTGACACTGAAACACGTTATGTACGTTGCAACGGTAACATTTATGAGAGTGAGGAATAGAGATGTAAAGACGATTCTCTTCTCTCGAAACTTTTCTTAACAGACATATTTACGATTTTAATAATATACGAACGGTACTTAAATACTACAATTTCGATCTAACATTTCGATATAACAGTAAAACATATTTTTAATATTTTCTTAATACGTTTTTATTTTTTCATTTTTTCATTTTTTCATTTTTTTCATTTTTTATTCTTGCACATTATTGTTTGATTCTTAAGTATTCAAGAAATCATTTATTATCTCTCGACAAAATATTTTTCAAAATCCGTAGTATTAAGAACATATTACATCTATTTTTATACAATGAAAAGTTACAATGAAAAAATTATGAAAAATTTATAGATCTAATCGCATTTAAAAGTAATACATAAAAGTTTAGCGATGATTTAGAACCTGGAACCAAAAATTATATAAATACAAATACAATTCTCTGATGCAAATGTAATCGCAAGTTTGTCATTAAGAAATAATGACAAAAATCTCAATTTCTTTACATAAATGTATTATTCTGTAAAATTAATAAAATATAAAATAAATGCTGTAAAATTATTTATGTAAAATTTTATTGTTATGTAGAAATTAGTTCTATAAATGAAAATTAAATTTTATTTGTACCACTCCTTTTGTTTGTATTCTCAATAAAAATTAATTTTATTTACAGCATAACTAATCTCTGCATCGCAATGAAACTCTACATAAATTATCTTGAATACTTAAAATATTCATATAAAAAAATTGTGACTTTTGTCATTATCTCTTAATTACATTTTTATTAAAGCACATTTCTATTTTATATTTAATTAATTATTTTTCTAAGCAGCCATAAAATTTTTTATATTACTTTTAAATGCGATCTAGAATAATTCATGTTTTCATTGTAAACAAAAATAGATAGAAAAATAGATAATACGTTCTTAATTATCAAAATCACTGATTTTACCCCTAATCTTCGATAAATTTTTCATTGCGAACAACGACGAATTCAAATCCTCGTTCCGATCGAAGCCGTTTCAGTCTTTGTCCAGGTTATCGTGAGACTTTTCGGTCATCAATATGAAGATGCATGTGCTCATATCGTGCGAAACTTATTGTTGGCGATAGCTGGGCGTATTGGCGTGCCTCTGGCGATCCAAGTCTCGGCCGCGTAAACAGGGTGTAATTAAAAAATGTCAGTAGCCGGTCTTTGTGTGCCGCGGGTACATTGTATATAGCAGGCGTCCTTGCCGAGCCGATTCGAAATCCTGTCTCGCACGGGCTCGCATTAGCGAGGGCGTGGTTGGTCGTTCGTTCCTGGTCCGAGGATAGCCAGCCTCGTAGTAATTGCACCAACTCGTTTCCACCGCACGACTTTTACGGTTTCGACTTCTCTTCGCGCCTCCCGCCCCTCTCTCTCTCTCTCTCTCTCTCTCTCTCTCTCTCTCTCTCTCTTCTTTCCCTTTTTGTCAACGTCATGAAACTCACAACTGGATGTCACCTCACGAAGATCTGCTCTGATTTTAAATAACACGGCTGGCTATAACCTTCGACTTGATCACCGTTCGCTCACGTCGACGATATTTTATTTGGATTTTATCTGAAATCAGACATTTAATCTGAAAATGATTTGGAGTCGGATTCTGATGCCGGATAACATACTTAATGCTGAAAGTTATGAGAAATGATGGCGGTTTTTACCGAAGCAAGCGTGAAGTATATTCAAAAAAATGTCATTCTTATTGCTATAAAGGCTCTTTAGACTCCCCCATATATTTCGTGTGTTGTTACATACGCGAGGAAAGTTATAGATAATATATGATATATATAGAGCTATTCATAGAGATATTTCTGATCGTACAGTTATCTATAGTACATAAATTATGCGGGAAACATTTAATATCACGTTCTTTTTTTTCATACGAGACTAAAGCGTTGTTGGTATTTATTGCGAAAAAAATTCATTATTTATTGTACAATGGTGGAGTTAAAGATGGAATGCGTCTTTGATCGTTAACGCGAGAAACATTTTCGCGAGGTAAATTAAATCGATTTATGCGAGGACCAAGGCGACCCTCTTAGTTTTCTTGGAATTGCGACATCGCATCTTGCCTTCTCTTCGTGCCCTTTCACCTTTTCTTTTCTCTCGGCTTTGATTTTACAGAGAGAATCTATATCTTATTTCTGAAAATTCTATTTCTATCCGTTTGATTTAATTTTATTACTATCATTACATCAGCAGTTTTAATAACTATTTGCAACTTTATTTTTCCTCAATAAGATTATTTTTATTTAAGATTATATCTACCAAGTTTAAATTTAAAAAATTTTTTTTGACTGTTAAATATTCTGATAATATCCATAAATTTATCATTTCAAAAAATTGCAATAAAATAAAAAATAGTTGACAACAAACTTAATAATGCGCGAATTTTATATTCTTATATTTCTCGTTTTTAAGAAACTTGTCTGTTACAATCATTACGTAATATTTAACAACACATTTCAGAATTGTTGAATCAATCAACAACTCTTTGTATTTATTGTGATTTTTTAATGTCAGTAAGAAAAAATGATAATGCAACAAAAAAAATTGATTAAGAGTAGTACTTATCGTTTATTAATTAATTACTATGGAAAAAATTTATGATACTTTTACAAAGATTAATTATCAATTGATTTAAATAAAAAAAAACTTTAAAATAATTTTTTAATTTGAACAATTATTATGTTCTTAATATTACGAAAAATATTATGAATGAATTATTAGAATTTTTTTTATACATTTCAAGATTAAAATTATTTTAAGAGTATCACCAAATTATTTATCGCATTCTACGTAGATGTCTATGCGCAAATATAATCCAGTTATTACTCAAAATAATACCATTTGCTTACTCCAACGCAGGCTTGTCTACAAAAATCGCTATTTTTCCCGTTTGAAAATGGAATCTGGGGTTATCAGGGTCGCGACACACGATTTCTAAAAAGCTTTTTAAATCGCGTTAGTATCTCGCCAACGGGTTTCGTGACGTGTGTCAGTTTAGTTTAGCCGCGCGCGCGGCTGTGCTGTACCGTTCTCCTGTACTTAAGGGACATGAAAGGTCGTCGATATCGCTAACGCAAGCGACGCATAAGTCGCGAGTTGCGCAATCCCGGCCGTGTCGAACGACCGGCCCTCGCAAGAGCGACGTCGGGTTGCATGTCGGCGCCCGCGATCTACGATCTAGGATCGATCTCGGGGCTCGAAATCGAGGACATTAATCAGCGTTCGGCGGCGCTTGTGCACGTGGGTGGCCGTTACTGACGCAAATCGCAAATGGCTCTTTCTCCCTTTGCCGCGTTTACCCGTGTTGCGCGAGATAAATCGAGCGAGGTCGAATATCCTTGGCGCGGTAAGACGCAAGAGCGCAAAAGGGGGCAGGAGACAAGGCAAGGCAAAAGCGAGAGCACTTGGATTTTCGAAAGGCGGTTTCAAAGGTCGATCGCCCTCTTCGATACCTCCTGGTTCTCATCGAGAAAGCGCGCTCGCACCCGCGGCTTCGTTTAACGCGCTCTTGCGATATTAAAAGAAAAATATAAAAATGAAAAAAGAAAGCGTTTCTCCGGGAAATGCCACGCGCGAATTCCCACGATTTATCGTACGGGGCGTGTATATCGCGAAACATATCCGCGAATTCATTCGACCCCAATGTGTGAATAAATAATCGTCAATAATCGCCTTAGGGAAAGGTCTGTCTTTTTATTTCTCGACGTTACGAGCCTTGCTCGATTTCATTATCAGAAGTGGTTCTACTTCTCTTGTCCATGAGATAGACTAGCAAAGTAGAAACCTGTCTAACACTTTGCTTTAGATAAACGATAGTCTATTGTCTATCCTTTTTTTGTTTTCTTTCTGTCTCCTTCAATGAAACGATGGCGAGATGGAGGCGTTTGGCATGCGAGCAAAAGTGTTGGACAGGCTTGATATAGACAAATTCATTTTTGCATATGGCTTACAATCAAATTCTATGATTAATTAAGTTGTCTGTTAGGCAGAATCGCAAAGGGGCTCTAGGATATTCCGTTTTACCTTCCTCGCGATCTATTCTTTACGTGTGCGCCGATGTTGTAATACATTCTGTCATGCTAACTCGCGATATTTACGACGATCATTACACTCCGATATTCTTTGTCTTGTCTTGTTCAAACGAAGCGTCTGCCGCCTTCGTATCGAGCCTTCGTTCTCTTCGAGATACTTTATTAGCGCGTAGTATCAATGCTCGTCGATTCTCATAGACATCGCCTTTGTATTCGTATTTTATTGCCCGAGTATTTTTCTCAATGTTTACGACGCAACTTCCTGTCATAACATATTTTCAAACGCGTGTTAAAATCCTTCAAATTTCTCCTGTTCTTGAATTCGAGCTCAAGAAAGTCCTTTGTCTCTGTTCGGTTTCAAACCGAATCAAATAATCTGTTTTTTCGGAGCTGAACCAGTATACACATTATTTGAAATATATAAAATATATATTTGAAATTTGATAAAAGTGAGATAAAAAGTTTTAGAGCTATGTGAAAAGAGAAAACAAGACCTATGAAATGAAATCTGTCTAACGTCAAGAACTCGCGGACGAGATCGAGAAAGTCATTTGATGTCTAAACGGTTTCAAACCGAATCAAATGATCTGTTTTTGGAGCTAAACTAGTATATATTCGTCGTATTTAAAATAAAGTAGATATTAATGTTTGAAATTGTTATCTGAAATATATAAAATATTTGAAATTTAACAAAAACGAGATAGAAAGTTTCAGAGCAGTCCCGTGCGGAAAATGGAAAACAAGACCTATAATGAAATCTCTCTAAAGTCGCGCGAACTCCCACCGGCGCATAAATTACAATATCATAATCACCGTATTAGTCCACATGACGTACAAGGCTGAACGAAAGATATACATACATGCGTTATACAAATGTACTCGTATTGAGAGTCTCTAGTGCGGAGTGCGTTCGCCTCCGACACGTTGGTCGCCGCCGCCGTCGGTTGTTACATTTACCGGCGCTTTACGGTTAATGTCGCCGTACAACGGGGCAAGGCGTACGGGATTAACTGTATACGGGAAGTCATAAGGGAGTAAATACAGCGCCTCTGATATATCCCGCCGATCGACCGGATTCCGCGATCGCAACGGCCGTTGCGGAGCGGCGCGCATCCGGCGACGAGGAGAGACGCCGAATGAGGCGCTTGGCCGCCGGTCGATCGGAGGCGAAGGAAACAATAAAGAAAGCGGTTGCGGTGCACAGGTTTCAGTACCGCTGCGTATGTTCCAATTACATCTCGCACGCATCGCGAACTATGCCCTACGGGCTGGCCGAGAGGCGTACTAGACACGCGAATGAAAATCGCCAGTGATCGGCTGGAAATTGTCGATGTTAGATTTTCAACGTGCGTGAATCGCATCGTAATAACATTACGAAGTATATTTACAATCAAGGTACGTGATTAAATACAGTTTGATCTCGGTTCAATTTTATTAGCTGATTTTATTAGCTGTGTATTTTTTGCGAGAGGTCCAATTGTTCGTATGACTAAATTTAGTTCGAGGAGTGTTCGCCGAGGCTGACGTTCACTCGGATAATTTGTCATGATTTCGATGTCTTTACTTCTCTTCTGTCGATTAAATACTGCCGCGACTACAAATGTCATACACATGCAAAAACAAGTCCCAAGTCGATTGCTACATTCTAAGCACATTACGTAGGAGTCTACTTCACGGTACGTCCCGTTCGCGACAGAGGAAATAAAAGTGACGATTAACAATATTAACTATCGTCTGTCCATCGATGTAAAGAGGCACTTGACATTTCTTTGACGATTTTACTCGTAGTCGCTCTTACTCGTAGTCTCTATCGTCTCTATGTTTTATTAAGCAAAGAAGAGTGTCCTCTACGTACACGTTCATCTGAAAATCATGTGCCTATAATAATTTGATTCTCTTTGCGGATGTTCTATGATATACGAGAACATATGTAGATATCAAAACGTTTATTACAAATCTTCTCCTTTTTTTAGAATACTAATTATAAAAAGGCCAATTTAATAAACAATTTGTCGATCACTATTACAAATCTTTTTCATTCATATTGATTTAAATTCCTTTCGTTCATATTTATTTAAATCAATTTCTTTCCTTCTCTTATATTGAATTCTCTTATATTGAATTACCAATGATTTGACAAGCACTCTCTGCATAAGAATTTCTCACGAAATGTTTATATTCCATTTAGAGAGAGATAAAAAACGTATCATTTTATAAATTATATTACGTTAGAAATTAAGTTTCACAGCGACAGCTGCGTGCTCGAGCGTCTCTCCCTTCTTTTCTTTCCTTCTTTTTTTTTTTTTTTTTTTTTTTTTTCTAAATTGGAAAATGTCAAGCGTCGTTAATGCTTTATTCGTACTTAATTTCTAGTCCCGTTTAACTGGCTGCGCACGTAGGAAAGAAATTCTCGTAGGAGTACTTAATTTGCGACTCCCTTCGATCGTTTAGAGGCGTAATCGCGCTTTCTTCCAATTCGCCTCGGTTATGCTGCGTACGCCGTGGTATTTACGCGTGGCTACGTGTATGTACGTGGGTAACCGCTGCGGCAACCGAGTTTCTTCGGTACGTGACTTTACCGTTAGGCCGCTTCTCCGCTTCTTCTGTCCGCGAGTTGCCTACATACGGAGCAAGCCACTATACGCGTTTAATGAACGAGTTTTCGATGTTTCCTCCCTCCCTCCCTCCACCTCTCTTCTTTCTTCCTTTCTCTCCCTCTCCCTCCCTCCCTCCCTCTCTGTCTTTCGTCCATCTCTCTCTCTCTCTCTCTCTCTCTCTCTCTCTCTCTCTCTCTGTTTGTCTGTCTCTCCTCTCCCCTCTTTCTCTCTGTCGGACTTTATACGCCAGTTGGACACGACAAACGATCGATGATCTTCGCAATGCCTTCGAGTCAATAAAATATACCTTTAAGAGAAGACTATTTAAAAAAAGAATTGGAATCTTTTTAATTTTCCTCATGCCACTTTATGTTTTCATAACACGCTTGATAATGATAATTATTTAAATTTTTATAGTATGACTTATTATTATATTATAAAATTTTTATAATATAAATTTACAATTTATAATTTATTTATAATGTAAAATTATTATATTAATATGACGGATTATATTTGTATGATTAACATATATATATATATATATATATATATATTATAATAATATTATATCGGATAAAAATATAGCTATATAGCTGTGAAACCTAATATATAATCGATACCAACTTGCATTTAAAACGGATTAAAAAGGAGACATGTAAGGAGAAATTTCTCAGCTTTAAAATACTATCGAATTTTGTGCTATGCGCATTCCTGCGACGTGAGACAGTTTGTTTGAAATACAGGTTTTCCTTATATCTCATTAATAATGCGATTCCGAGGCAAAAGAAGATATTCTTAAGATATCGAAGGAGGCTTGCAGAAGCAACAAGAGCGCGAGAGGCATCGCCGTGAGGGAGAACACGAGTTTCATTTGAATAGAATGGGTCGATAGTGATTTACGATACTCGATGCCGTACACACTCGTGACCGTTTTCCATTTCTCCTAGCTGCTCTTTACCGCCCCGTTCTGTCTCTTTATGAGCGTCGTACACACGTCGATATCAGAAAATTCAAAGTAATACCCGAGTATACACGACGCGAGAACGAACATCTGCGATTTGCGATGGGAATGGAATAAACGTGTACGATCGACAATTACGACGGGCGGCTAATTGCGAGGGCGAGTTATATTACGAGAAAGTCCGATGCGAATCTCTTTTTCAAAACACCGACTTCATACATAAGTAAGTTTCCAGTTTCAAATAAAACTGCGCACGATGCGTTACGTAATCGTAACAACAAATTAAATAGAAAAGAAATATTTTTACACACAGAAAGTTACAACGAAGTTTCGATTTCGAAACGATATAATTTTGCAATAGATGATGTAATCATAATATTATTTTTAATATTTTTTTTTTTTTAAGTGAAAAGTAATACCCTTCGCAAAGTGCGTGTGCGAAAACTTGCGATATATAATGAGGAGAAACCAGAGAGATTATACGATATGACATCATGCGCACCCTATTCCGCGTGCAGGATGAAAAGTGTGGGGAGAGATGCGTCAGACATCTCGAAGACGAAGAATAAAGTTTCGCCGTGTAAAGTTATGCGTGAACCAGCGGCAATGCAATTTACGTGCAACGGTATCTCCTGTGCGACGCGGTCGTCTGACTTTGACGAGCTTCATTCATTGAGAAACATCGGCCGCGTATAGCGCAGAAAAAGTTGTAGTCTTGGCGGGAGAAAAGAGAAGCACACTTTAGCAATAATACCTTTGCGATGCGTGCCGCCATTGTTAGGGACTACAGCAACAATTAGAGCAAGCTCATTCGTTTAAGTGAGAAAAAAGAAAGAAAACAGAGAATGATTAATTACAGAGTGCGTGGAAACCTCGCATATACCGTTTTAGGTTCGTAAAAAGATCAAAAATGTTAACAGAAATGTTATTAAATTAATATTATAAATTGTTGTTGATGTTATTAATATTATTATTATTATTATTATTAAATTAATATTTTCGCCTAAGTTGCACATATTTCTCTGAAACTTTGAAAACTTTTTCGTTTTATAAATCTGATTTGCGAAAGTCAGTATAAGGCTTATATATATATATATATATATATTTGAAATATAATATAATAAATAAATCGAGTGGCGATAGTTTTATCTGCGATTTCCCCTCGACAGTGTCCGAAGACTCCAAGAAAAAGAAAGAGAGGAAATATTGATCGATGGTAACAAATGGTACGGTCTCGGCAAGAGGATGACGACAACGCGCGTATCCTATCTGGCGCGAGCACACGGAGGCGGATTCTCAGAACGGGAGGCCATTACCGGTACACGGCCGCGTACTGATATCTCAATACGTGCCCTTAGCTCGAATCCATTATAATGCCCCAGGTATACCGCGAGGACAATCGTCGCGCGCGGTCATGTAAAGAGAGATAGAGGGAGAGAGAGAGCAGAGCAGAGAGAGAGAGAGAGAGAGAGAGAGAGGGGGAGGGAGAGAGAGAGTATTGCTCTTCGAGGATAGCCATGCACCGATGCGCGTTCCAGGAACGCCTCCTGGAGTCCTCTCGCCACGAATTTCGCTCCATTCGAGAAATTCACCACTGCGTAGTCGCGAACCTCATGCGCGCCTTAAGGAACGGTTCTTGAAAGTGTCGGGGGCGATATTTCATTAGCGGTGCCGGGACTTCTTAAGGAGAGCGAAAGCGTAAAGTGGAGAATCGTAGAATGGATTTTGAATCTAGTCATGTCTCCTCCTCATCGGGAGACGCGGAGACCGATAGACAACGATCGGGATGGGACCTCGTACTTCTCGCATTTACATTTCAATGCGAGGCGAGTTTCGTTTCGAAAAAAAAAAGACAAGAAAGAAATGTAGTACATTCGCGTATCGCATTGCGCGCCTCGTGACGGGGCAAGCTCGTCGATTTTGCGCGCACCGCCGTCATTTCGCGAACGATGTCTCGATAAAGCCGCGTTACAGCCGGTAATTTCGTGGAATACGTCGGGGATGCATTTACGGATGCGAATTACCGTGTCACTATGCATCGTAAACACAGCGATGTTATGTCTTCAACAGGAAGTACCCTCGATGCCATTCCTCTTTTTTTTTTTTTTTTTCTCTTTGCAATTTCACTCGCCCCCGCGTCACTCATAGGCCGTGCAGGCATTTACCCGGCGCAACATCTATCGCACCAGGAGAATGCCCTCGTTATGTAGTGTACTATCTTGGAAAACGTGTTTCTGCATATTATAGAATACTATATTACAATTTCAATCACTTATGAGAAAATAACATTTGAATTGAGAATAACAAAAGAATTTTTTTATCATAATCTATATTTACTCTCATGATTTCACTTTCGCAATATTTCATGTGAGATATGGATAGTTTAAAATCAAGGAGGATTCGGAATAATTTTTAATTATAATATATCAAAATTCTAAACATTCATTACTTTGCAGTATTATAGAAATAAAATTACAAAATCAATGAGGTTGTCAGAGGTGAAGAAAATATTGTAATTTTCCTCAAAGATGTGCGACTTATTGTGTAGCTTATTCGGATGTTAGCTCATTTTTCTACACGGAAAAAGTACTTTGTATCAAAATTCTATTTAAAAATGAGCGGATCAGAAATTCCGATTGAAATTACCAATTTTCTGTTTAAATTAACCAGAAATCTTAAAGTGTAAAGTCTCTCTATTCAAATTGAATTTTGATAACTTCAATTTCGGAATTTCTGATTTCATTTTTAAAAAGAATTTTGGTACAATCAATCAACTATTTTTTTTTTCATGTATGAATAATTGATCGCATCTTTTCATTTTTCACGATTAATTTTCTCGATTGTCTTGAACGCACAAAAATTCATCTAGAATTAATTTCTCTTGTACTAGAGATATGAAAAGAGAGATAAATTTGAGAAAGCATACGTTCTTTCTGCCATCGTAGATATATATATATATATATATATATTGTGTACGTGATATAATCCACTTTGTTCACTTCGGGCGAGGATATGACAATGGTATAGTTACGTGGGTAGTAAACAAGAAAACACCGTGCAACTCCTACGCGAAAGGCTTTCCAAGCTTCCAAGAAGCAGCGCGCCTTTGCGTATGCACTTATTCGATTCGCAATCCTTTTTCTCTCTATATTCCTGTATCTCTTCCTTCGCTATTTAACGTTGAGCACTGAAGTAGCAACGTCGTGAATAATCCCGCTTATCCAAACTCGAGTGACCAAGGTTCGGTCAAAGGCACGCAAACCAGCTTGATCGAAAAAAGAAAAAAGTCAAACGTTGTAAAGATAATAAATCTTTGATTATATCTCCATAGCTTTATTCACACGTGATATCTGCGACGAAAATATCTATGACATCACGACTTACAATAGGACCAATAAGAGCTACTTTCAAAGTTTTTGATTTTCTTGGAACGAGTTTAGTTCTTGAACTTGTCTTCATTTCTTTTTTTCTTTTTGACAGTTTGTTATTCATAAAAAAATAATTGGTGTTCTCATCTTACAGATGTGTCTGATATTAAATCGGTTGATTAAATCTCTCTAAATTTATAAAAATTGCTGTTATTATTTTATTTTTATCTCTCTGTATTTCTCGTTCGTTTTTTTTTTCTCGGAGATTGCACTAGGTTTTTACTTTCTCGACTCGACGAATTTATGCTCGATCTTACCGCGTTTGTCGATTCCTCCGCGTATGCGAGCCACGCTCCGCATCGCTGAATTAAACATAAGTCAGCATACGCATAATATATGCCGCAAATGTTACCGACATGGCGGTTGTGAAATGCGATTCGATAGGTGTATGTATCCGCGCAGCTTTTTGGGGAAGAGGTTTTTTTGTCTTATTCGCGACTCGATCGCGAATACCGGTCTCATTGAATATTTTTTTAATCTTCAGATATTAAATATTTCCGTAATCTAATGTAGTGTGTAAAGTACAGATTTAAAAAAGCTATTTCTATGATAATTAAGATAAGATAATTAAGTTACATTTTAAGGAAAAGAAATTAAATATTTTTTTATTTATTTTTAATCGATGCGAGCAATTGATAAATATTTTCTGATTATCAACTATAAAACTATATAGTTTTATGAACGAATGAATTTCGTGAATTTTTCAACGCGAGATAGATTTGGTATACAACTATTTTTTTCTAACGCGGTTATTCGCATAGACATTATATTTTATGCTGATATTTGTTTAACTGTAATATTATGTAACGTTTAGAAAGTAGATAGTAACTGAGTAAGCAGAGAAAAATATAAAGGGATATTTATCGTATGGCTGTTATGTCTGATACGATCGCCAAAGGAACACAGACTGCATTTCCGGACTGCATCGCAATGTACCGTTGCGTCTTGCCAACCATCGCGATAAAGCGTGAAGATCGAGAGAGAAAGAGAAAGAGAGAGAGAGAGAGAGAGAGAGAGAGAGAGAGAGACTCTCGTAATTATCGCCATTATCGTCGTTTTATTCCATGTATCGCAGATTCTTGCGCCTCGAGGTCCTCCCCCCCTTCCGCGCATTCCCGCATCGCATCAAATCGCCACTTATTAACGAATAAATTATGTCATAACGGTTTGATCGGTGTCGCAATGCGTATTAATATAAAGAAATACGCGCGATTGGAATGCTATTCGCGTGAAAAAAGAAAAGAGAAGAGAAGATCGATGCCTTTTAAGTAGTCAACTAGTTCAAATGTTGAACTTTTGTCGATGTCTGGCATTGATATCTCTTATCTGTTTTCGCGTATCAAAACATAAACTGTGAAAGAGCATTTTGTACAATGGAACGGGATCATTTATCACAATTTATTAACATCTAATGTCAAAAAAATATCATACGGTTTCTAATGTAGAATAATAATTTCAATGAAGGTCACTCAGAATATTCGCGTTTATAATCTATATAAGTATTAATTAGATAATAGATAATTACTTGCTAGCTTTAATTTCTTAGTCATTTTAAACTCAACATTTTTATTTTCTCAACTTCTCTCAAAAGAAAAAGATTATCAAGACTGTACTTTAACTTTCTTCAATTCGTCATATCGCGAATTCTTTAATTATTAAGAGTCTTCTTAATTCTTTATGTGTCATCAAACTTAAAACAGATTCAAGAAAAAAATATATATATTCTAACATCTTTTATTATTATATTTTTAGGATATACACGATCTTTTATTTTAAATTTTATTTCAAATGAAATTTTCATTTTATTATTCAATTAATTTAATAGCAATATCCAATTTACTCGTGTTTATGCGTAACATGTTTATGCATAGAATCTATATATATCTATTATATAATAATTACGTATGTATAAAATTAATAATACATTCTTGATGGAAGCTGCATCTATCCGAGAGAGAGAGAGAGAGAGAGAGAGAGAGAGAGAGAGAGAGAGAGAGAGAGAGAGTCGCACTTCTTGTCTCCGCGTATTATATTCACTCATCGAGCTATTCACAGCCATCTTACAACTGGAGGTGTAACCATTCCCCCTCGTTCCACCTCGTTTCTTCCTCATTCTCTCTTTGTCTTTTTCACCTATCCTTTTCTTCGCACCGTTCCCTTTCGGGAGATGCAGGTATTTCTTTTCTTACCACATGCTGAAGAGAGATGGTCGTTTCTCTCCCGCGCCGGCAGAACGAACCGGCAACCTCAAGGTCGGCCACTTCGGGTTTTCCAAATCGTGGTCCTGCATGACAGGCAACTTCCTATCGTCATCCTCGTCTCGCCTGTGAGCGAAAGGAGCGTAGTGAGAAGGGAGAACCGCGCCAATGTAATTTCAACGGACAAAAAGTCGCATAACTATACGACGACACGACCCTTCGACGTTGGTATCAAATGTGGGACACGTGCAAAGATACAATTCGGCCGACAGTCAGAATATTAGTTTATGCCAAAGATATTATCTTTAGAAATGACACAAGGAAAAAAATTAGAACAAGAATTCATGAGTTAGAAGATAGATCTCTGAATCTTTACGTAATTAATGATATATTTTTATTTATTCGTACATTCCATTTTAGAAACGGATTTCCTCTTATTTAATAGCAGGACTGTATATTAAAATAACTGTATAAAATGACTGTATATAAAAATTTTATTTTAGACACAGGTTATTATTTTTACTAATAATTTGATTTTGTCTCTTTGTAATTGTCATCTTATATTTTATCCTAATTATATTGTAATTATTGTTGCTATTTTTATTATCAAATTTAAGACATTGTTATAAAAGAGAGTTACCATTAATTATAAATAAATTGTTATTGAAAAAGATTATCCTCAGCTTTTGGATCACATAGCAATAATAAATTAGATTATTACAATATAAAGATTTACATTACATAGTTACGAAAAATTAAATATTTACATATAAAAATTAAATATTTTAATATTTTAGAGACAGTAAAATCATAACTCCGAGAAACGGATTTGACTTTCTTGACCTTTTATCAGAATCTAACAAATAGCTCAAAGATTTTACATTGTCGATCTTATTTATACTGATCAATCTCTCGTGATCGATCGATGCTTGAGAAACAATTTATATCAAGTTAAACTGTAGCTGTAGTGTTTTTTGACATGTGACTAATTTAAAAGCAGCGCAAGGTCCTGCGTCACAAATGACAGGGGGCCCCTTCGAACACGGAAGCTTGTCTCTCTGTCGAAATCATATATTTATTACGTAGTAGTTTCACACTTAAATTATCTTTCTAAGATGTTAAATGACGAAGCAGTTGTGTAAGCAATCTTTATCTTTATCAATCACATAATTATTAGATATTTATTGCAAGAATTGAAATCGCTGTTATTTGTGTCTGTTATTTGTGTTTGCTTGTGTCGAATAAATGTAAGAACATTGAATTAGCCTTAAATAATTTTCTAATTCCGTTAAATACACACACACACACACACACACACACACACACACACATACACACACACACACACACACACACACACGCACACACGCACACACACACACACACACACCTCAATCTCTAAAAAGAACGATAATAATAATGATAATCTCGACAAAAAAATAACCTTGACGAGACAAAAAAAACGCATTTTGCATAATATTTGCATACCTTCGTTGCCATCTAAATTATTTAATTATTCTTATTCTAAACACGCTTTTATAATAAATCATCAAATTTTTCAGATAGAAATATTTCAAACTATATTTTTTCTCATTCTTTATGTAAATACATTTTTTTTTTTATTTAAATATACGAATTTAAACGTACGAATTCAAAAATAAATTATTTCTTTAAATTAGGATGTAGAGATATTAATATACAGAATTTTTTGATCGCGCACTGCAAATTTTAATACAATAGGAAATATTCGAGCGTGTTACACGGCAAACCCACGTGGAATTATCTCAGAAAACGACTCTTCCTCGTTAAATTTCCTCAGGCTCCTTAGGAAGAGAAACGTCGCTCTAAATGTCTTTCATGCGTGGTCGAAGCGCGCTCGATTGCGTGAAACCCGGCGCGAATTTTTCACGATTGTAACGCCTGCTGTAACACGTCGTGCAACGCGCGCACGTGTAAAACGGACGCACACGTACGTAAGACGTTACAGCCGCGAGGGCGATGCGTGGGCGGTAAAGTGTTATTAATAGCGTACACCGTCGATATATCGGCTACGGGCGGTGCAACGATGCGCAATAATGAGGCAATTATTAACGAGAGTCGATTAACGGTCGTGAGAGAGCGCGCAGACGCTCGGGGGAGAGAGAGAGAGATGTTTCGGCGAATTTCCCATAAAATTATCACGTGCGCGATCATTACATAAATCTCGTGTGACACTACCACGTCGTATTCCATCACTTCTTCGATCATCGATCAATCGCGTATTGTTCTTTTCGCTCTAGTGTTTGCTCGACGTTTGTAATTTAAATATCTGACATTTGCAAATCATTTTCAAGAAAACTATAAATAGTTGATACAATAACATTATTAATATGGACAGGTGTTATTATTCTCTGTAAGATTATAAATAAGTCCAAATGATATCGCAAAGATTAACCAAGAAATAATAAATACTTATAACTTAGAGAAATTTCCAATAAATATTTATTCTCTTATAAAAAAAAATTTAATTTTTAGCATTTCTTACTTTGGAGCTGATTATTAAAAATATAAGTATAAATAAATATAAATAAATAAAATTTTTTTTTTTTTTGCATTTTCTGAAGGGAAAGAGATCTTCGTAAAAAGTATAGGAAATTTTATCGAAACAAACATTGAATAAATGTGAGAGGAAGAGAGATAAGAGATGGGGGAATAAACGGAACCGACACTTGCGAATTTATCTCGCGGAATAAACGTGATGTTCGAGATCTGTAGACTTCTCGAATGAAGCTACGAGCGGTCCACCGGTGCAGCGAGGACTCGAGGGCATCAGACGCGAATTTACGATCCCCACCGAGTTATCATACGTTATAGGGTAGTGCCCTAGGACACGATCCTGTGTTACGGGGGGGATCCGAGGCATCCGTAAGATGCTTAATAACGCTACTTTAAAGTTCGCTCGCGCCGGACAAAAGCCGACCTGCCATAACTTCTTCACGGTGATGCACCGACGGCATTACCGTGGCGCGTTATGCCCCCATTATGCGGTATTATGTTACTATTTACGCTATCGCGGTTGCCTATTTATTTGTCTTGCTTCGCTGACCGTTCTCGATCTTCCCACTCGATCTTCCACTTTTTTTTCTCCCGCGCGTGTTCTCTCTCTCTCTCTCTTTCTTTCTCTCTCTCTCTCTGCGCCGGAAGGCGCAGTGCTGTGAATGAACTACTGAAAATGATTAGACACAAACTGGCCAACATATAAATCCGTATCTATAGCACAAATTAAATATTTAATAAACTTTAGCTTCATTTTTAAGATAGTAAAAATTTCGAAGATCACCCTGAGGATTCGTGTCGCGCGATGAAGAAAGAAAGGAAAAGCGTAAGATCCGACTTTCTCTCTCGAAACTCGGCTTTAAAATCCCTTCCGATCCCTTCGATAACCGATCTTGGGACAAGCGTTATCACAGCGTTTCCCTACAGCTGAATTGGCGACGCGGAATCGGGGAATATTTCCGCGCGCACGGGGGAAACGCAGCGGTTATGTCCTGAGATAAAGCGCGAACTTAACGGCGATGCGTGCGAGAAACACGAGAATGGAGCGAAACGCGGCGAGCGTTTCGGTCATTAGTGTCCACGACGCCGTCGTTTTACCCATCGCGTGGCGATAAAGTAGCCATCGGGGGGGTTGCACTCGGCCATGCCGTTGCGCGGCAAGGCCGCTGCGTCGTCCCGGACGTTCGGCCGTTGCTGCGTTTCCGCACAGCGCGCGGACTACACGTCGCGTACGTTACGCGCATTATCCTCGCAGCCGCGGCATCGCCCGCCGATAATTTCCGTTCTCGAGTGTTACGCGGACACCCAGCTATGCGGCGAAGATACTCGCGCATCTGCTCTTCTGCCGCTGTTATGTCTGCCGATTCCTACACGCTTTCTTTTGCGCATTACCTGCTTGACAAACCCGCCGGTTTCCGCCGTTCGCCGTTCCACACATCTCTTGCGTCACATCTATCTCTCTTATTTGATTTAATTCAAGGAGAATCGATTGCTCGCTGACTTTTTTACACTGTGCACTGCCTATCGGGCTTTGAATTAATCGATCAATTTGCAATCAATATACACAGAGAGAGAGAGAGAGAGAGAGAGAGAGAGAGAGAGAGAGAGAGAGAAAGATGGATTTTACATCTGGAATTCCTACTTGTTTGACTTACATTTGCTTGGTTCAAACAACAGAATTTTTTATATGAAACATTTATGTTTGAATGAGAATTTTGTTGCGTCAAGTTACATTATTTGATAGAAAAAAACATGATTATTTGATTACAATCTTTTTCGAGGAAATAATATGTTCTTTGATTACACTAAATATTATTCAATGAAATAATACATCTTTTTTTATTCTAAATCTTTAGGATGGAAATGCCAAATAAAATTTCTTTATATAAACGATTCTAAGATAAAAATAAATTAAATTATTTTGACAACAATTATTAATTAAAACGAAAAAAATGTCTTTATAACAAATTTCAATATTTTTGTGAAATTGTTTGAATAATATAAAATTGTTTAAGTAAAAAAACGAGATTTAATTTAAAACAAAAATCGTTTTCTTTCACGTAAAAATATATACTATTTGAAAAGTCAAACAGTTTGCATTGTTTATTTCAAATTGAATGACTAATCTCAAGAAAGCAAATTTTTTTGGGACTTAAGCAAATTTCTTAGATCTAAAAAAAATATTTCTCTCTATTTTCGTTCATCTTTATAAAATATAAGAGTTAGAGATGATCGATGCTTTTATTAAATTGCAAATTCAAATAATGACTGGATAACTTAGTCATGGTATTTTTCGATAAAATTACCATGCCGATACTTGTTTAAGAAACGGATGAGTGAATGTATTACGAACTTAATCAAATTGCTCACGTAAAAAACATTATACGGGATGTCTGGAGTTTATCATAGCCTACTGCGAGCGGTTGTAAGCTAAACGAGCGATCGCTATCATTTTTCCTACTTATTCGCTGCTCGCTCTATACGCAACTGATTACGCGAATAACCACGCGACCGCGAAGAGATATTCTTTGCACCGAGATTACACTTAATTTGTAATACCGATAGATCTTTTTTTTATCGGAATTGAATGTCCGCGATGGCCTTGAAACACGGTAATTAAGGTAACATGTACGTGAGATTTCCGCGAGACAGTCGTTGTGAAATGGAGAGAATAATTTGATCCTGACTACATTGCGAAAATATACATGTGAGAAAAGATGGGGAACAATGGATATAAGTAATATTTGAATAAAGCGAAAAGGCTTTAAGCGTGCGAACATTACAAAGATTATAGAGAGAACACTATAATTGATAAGTTGATCAAATAATTTGAAGAGAAAACAAAAAAAAAAAGAGCAAAGAAAAAAACGCGAAAAATTGAACGTGGAACACGTGCATATTTTAAAAATAATCGTTTTAACGCTTGAATTAGCATTTAATGGTGATATAACGTAAGACGTCTAAGTAGAAAGATGTAATTGCGAGGCGAGCCGAGAATTGAAATGGAAAAACCTACTACTCACTCGTAATGTTTGTATCCCACGTCGAGATGCTGCTATACTATTTTAATGCGGATTTATGACGTCACGGACAATACACATAGGCGGCGACGATTAATCCGCGACCGGGGAAAAAATATGCAAATGGGATTTGCGAGTGTATTGCTGCGCTCTCCGTTGTCTCCGTTGTCTCCGTTGCACTAATAATGCATAGAAATCAGCCGCGGTGCGGATAATGAGCCGCAAAAATACTTCCTGCATCTTCGTTCGAGGAATAAGTGAGTAATCCTCGTCAGCCGTTGATGCGCGCTGCGCGATTGTAGAGTTCGTAGCGACGGCTGATTTCTCCGCAGACGCTTAATGAATATTCCGTATGTCGCTTTTGATACGCTAAAAGCGGAATTTATCGTTCGACAAAGGGGGAACAGTGTTATAAAATTCTGCAGATGTGTAATATCACGCGTGGAATCACGGTGGAAGTTGAACAAGGAAGCTTAGCTGGAAGTTAATTCTAGCCGTTTGCATTGCGATCCATTCAATGCGATAAACGCGTCGTGTTTATCATATCAGAGTATTTTTCTTCCATTCTAAATTTATTCTTATGTAATAAAGCAATTGCATTTCCTACCAATCGATTGAGCTAGGAAGCTAAAAAATTTTTATAAGATAAAAATAAAATAAAAATATTTGTGTTAAATATAATATATTGATTGCTATCTTTTTATATAAGCTGCATATTGATAATTTGTCTTGCTCAAAGGCGTATTATTCTTAAATAATATCTTTTCATCTTTGAATGGTGTTAACAAGTTCGTTCTGAGGAGCCTTCCTTTTTGATAATTGGATTTTTTAATTGGCTCGAGAAATCCCCCAATTATTTTTCTCGCAAGGCAATTAACATTTTCCGTGGAATACATGTAAACAACGTTTTACGCTCGCGCCTATTTACTTTATATAAACATTTAATTTTAATGGCCGAAAGCGTGCGGCGTGTCTCGGACCGAAACGAGTTTGAATGGGCGACGGACTGGAAACGGGGTTTCTAGAGTAATTCCGCGGTGTGACGCACGCAAGCTGCAATTCCCGCGTTCAGGTTGAGGCGGCTGACATCGGTTTGCCGTATTTAGTGTTAGTGGAATTAATTGCACGATGCACGAACATTTGAGCGAAATGAATGCCCGGCAAGATGGAAGAATACCGGTCGCGAATGGCCGTCCGAGGATCGCGCCTTGTCACAATGATGGTAATTCGGGAGGAAATTCCTCTCATAAATATTCCGACTCATAAAACGATGTGACGATGCAGATAAAGATATATGCGCATATGTATAAATATATGCGTGTGCGGACCAGTACACAGGGGGGGTATATACCGGTATACTCGTTTCCACCACGTCATATTTCTGTGATATATCCTTCAGCCAACTTTGAAAGAAATTTCTTTCCATAGAAAAGAAACACGACACCCTTTGTACGACACTCCGTGTAAGTAAAAAGTTGCACTTTGCGTGCGCGGTCGACCTTACTGCAATCTGAAAAATGCAGCGATGAAAAATTTCGGAATTGCCATGCCGAGAAGGCTTCGCTTCTTTGCGCTCCATTGCCTTTTCACATCGTACATTAATAACGACATTACCAGACGGTATTATCAAGCCTTATGACCGCGGATGAGGTAATTAACAAGAATATCAGGTACGGTAGAATGGCTCTTTTAATTACTGGGCGGAATTTATATGGCGAAGACAAAGACGCAGTCGTGTCAATTAAAATGAAGATATCTCTTCATATCTCTTCACAAAGTTTCTTCATTAGCTAAATTTACAAAAAGTATGCAAAGATTAAATTAATTACACGAGAATAAAAATAGTTTAAGTTCTTGTACTTGTAAAAAGAGTATTTAAAATCAGATTTAAGTTAAGATTGCAGAATAAAATTGCAACAGATTTATATTTTAATAGCTATATAAAAGAATATAAAAATTCTTTATAAATTCTTTCCGTTGTAATAAGATTAAAGAGAATTATTTTTATAAATCATGCCATTGCTTTTAATAATTCCTGCATTTCTAAGAACTATTCTGCGATTATAATGTCATACATAGCATTAAAAGTATCTTGCAATTTAGATTGCTATTTAAAAGAAATTTTCTAAAAATATAGAAAAAGAGAGATTGAAACTTTGTTTGTTTAAAATCTCAATCGTCACGCGAAGGAGATATGTTGCTAATTTTTTAAAATCTATGAAAGCTAATCAAGACGAAAGTGTAATTAAATTAATTGCTACATAAAGTTCTACACTTTCTTAGGAATGTCTGTATTTTAATTTCACTACAAATGTGCTAATGTAAACGGTTTATTAAAAATGTACACATATTCAATCAATATTTACACACGCATGTGCAAATATAGACAAAGATAAGTATATTTTTTCAAGTGCATCTTAGAAACTCCTATTTTTATGTCTCGTAATTTTTCACTGTTTTTTTTTTTTTTTTTTTTTTTTTTTTTGAGAACGTGGAATGCATATTCAAATACGGTGGCTCGGTAGGTCGTGAAGACGTTTTTACGGTGCACGAATGAAAACCGAGTCTCGAGAAGAACGCCTCGTCTCTCATTTCGTGGTCACAGTGTTATCGAAGGTCGCGATTTCTCGCTTAAAATGTCACCGTGTGCGTCCAAAGTCCGACGAGTTCGTGAAAACTCGAATCGTATTACGAAACCGTGAGTGGCCGATAACTCGCGCGTTATCACATTCGGTTGCAGGCGTCTTAATGGCGATAATTCTTGTCATCGTAACTCGTATGTTGTTTCTCGTAGTAATAATAAGATGGAGGTGTATCGCATTACAATAATCCGATAATTTATTCTATTTATCGATCGTAAATTTGTGAGATCTTTGACGCCACTCTCGCATCCACAAGATGATAATTAAGACGATAATTAATTCTATATTGTTGTTATAATAATTTGTGATGATTTTACCTATATTACATTTTTCGAATAATAAAAAAGAATTAATGAATTTGGAACGAAAGAGAGAAAATATTTGTGCGATTACGAATAATATTTATATTTCCTTATGTCGAAGTCAGAATAGTAGTATTTTTAGGCTGTGTTACAAAATTCACTGCCAGTAATTAAAAATCTACAGTTTGCATAAGATATTATATATTGTTAACACTGGCAGAAAATTTTGGAACACAATCTTAGATGCTAATTTTTTACATAGGGGGAAAGGGTTAAAATACACATTTCGGAGTAATTATTTACGAGGAAGCTACGATCGCGCGGGAAAATATGGTGACGGGGTACCGGAGTGCCGCCGTGTAGTTGCGAATAAATAACGGTGTTTAAACAGAACGACCGTCTCTCGAAAATTATGAGGTCGCCCCGTGGCTGTTGTGGCCCGTGACTCCAGTGGAATCCCGTGTTTTGCGCACGGAAGGGGAGAATGCAACTGCACCGACGATTAGTCGAACGCGTGACGTCAATGGCTTGTCTTTGCGAAAGTCTCGAGAGGAAGGCAGCGAGAACCAAGGAGAGCCATTAAATGATTTTCCATGCACCGCATGATTTTCTCGCACGTTCGCTATATATAATTATCTTATCGATAAAGCCAATTACATTTATTTTAAAAATCCTTTTCCGCCTTCTCGGAACAATTATAAAATTATATAGAGACGATGAAAGTGACAAAAGTCTTTTTTAACTTTAAATATCTCCTCGATATGATAATGACTTTGTTGTGTTTACGAGTGTAAAGTGTCGATTTGAACGTTTTTAGAGCTCGAATATTTTCACGGTTGGGAGTCGCGGCGAGTTCCATTCCAGCTTCGCGCAAGGTAAATCTAGGAAGATTCTCCCGAGAGGTGCATCGTTCTTAGATTCCATCAGTATATAGATAAACATTCTCTTTCTCTTCTCGGAGGGCCTTTCGAGAGGCCCCGGGAGAGAATAAGCAGTACGCTTTTGCCGTGCTCGCTCGTATCTCTTTGGAGCTCCCATTCGTGCGCTCGTGTACGCGTGCGTTCACGTGCACGTAGACCGTTCTCGTGTTCGTACGATCAAAGTGGGAGAGGTATTGTGTCTCTACGTTGTCTGAGAAACCGCGCGCGCGTGTGTCTGTGGGCATAATCGTTTATTTCGCGTCGACCTTTGCGGGGCACTACGTCAAAATGTCAGATGCGACCCCGCCTGAGCGCGAGGTAAGATGCACTGGGAACGCTGTAATGGGCTTACAAAGCGTAACAAACTGATGCGAGGTCAAGCACACGACGGGCAATAAACACACGTAGAGATAAATGGGCCCTTAAGGTGCACCACACCGGGCCCGCCGGGAGGCGGGCGTTTCGTCTCTCGACGCGTATCTTCGACGTTTTGTTTGCCGCGAGACGAGCGCCGACGATCTTCGGAGCGCGATACCCGAAACACCCTGGTTTCCATCCCGCCAGTTTTTAGAAATCAGTCTAGATTTTCGCGCGATCCCATTCGTCATTTTTTTTTCTTTTTCCTGATAATAATCGCTCTATTCAGAGGTGTATATTTCTAGATACATTTTAAATATTTCTTTGTACGTTAACTTGTACATTAACATTACGATGTTTTTACACCGCGACGTATTTCTTTTTCGTATTGACTTTCTCTTTATGAGAATTTATGGGAATATTCTTTAGTATTCATAATTCATTTGGCTCTTATAAGCTTCGTCGTATTTCTCCGTTCATGTTTTTCGTTGTAACATAAGTACAGCTGAACGTAATCAGTTAAAGATCATTTTTTAGTTTGATCTTCTCTGTTAAGGGGATGCTGGAGGAACATCCACATATATACACATCTAGACATATATGTGTACGTATACTCATATATACATCTATGCACACATATGAACAAATTTTTATATACACTTTTCATCGTATTAGGTGTCTGAATCTAATTCTAAGAATGTTCCGTCAAATAATCAAGCGGTCTAATGATTCTAGTTTTTATAAGTATAGGCTGTAAACCTCTTTATACAAAACAAATATTGAAATATTGAATTGGCAGTTCTGGACGTCATGTTAAAATAAATGAAAACGATCTAAATTAAAATCATTTTTCTTCTTCTTCACGCACATAGCAGACACACATATATTTTAAAGCATATATAATTAATTGTGGAAAAGGATATCCAACTCTAAAAAAATAATTACGAAAAAAAAATATTTCGCGTTCGATACGAGACGAGTTCAGCGTCCCCTTAATCTTTATGATTTTTCTTAAGACTCGAAACAGTCACATGTTCCGGGCTGCAGACAGACGGTGCGAGTACGATCGCCATGAGCGACTCGCGGAGCGTAACAAACTGACGCGGGGTCAAACGCACGACGGGCAATAAACACGCTGAAAGATGAACGGGCGATCGGGTCCAGCCCGGGGCCCGGTCTTGGGGAAAGTGTTTCATCTGCGGATATACGCAGAGGCGCGGCATACCGTGGAACGGTCGGTTTTCGCTTTCGCGCGGATCGATATGAGGAATACAACGAACGTTATCGTCCGGACTACAAAAGGCGGCCGAGTTTATTGCCCCCTCCTCTCCCCCCCACCCCACCCCCTCGTACGTTTCTACGCGTACGCCCGCGTTCACTTTACGATCCAGCCGCGAATAGTTATCGAAGCTCACCTTACTCGTTACCGTCACGCGTTATCTTCCATGGGAATTATTTCTGCCGCGGAACGCTTGGAAACGATATTGCGAAACCCGACGCCGTTATTATCTTCGAGGGGCACACGAGAGATTCTTTTGCAGAATTTCGGGGTTCACGATAACGATCGCGGCGGATAATCCGGAGTAAATGTTACGTGTGATTAATATAATGCATCTCGCGAGGCAGTCACAATGTAGAATGATTGAATAAGGTCTGTTCCTTCGGAGGAACAGATCTCCGTTTTCTTTCTCTCTATGACGCGGCGGCTCTTTCTCGCGTTATACAACGTTATCACGGCCGGTTCCTCCATTATGCGTCCACCGTAGATCCACCACCACAAAACCACAATCGTGTTCTAATTGCGAGCATTTAGCCACTTACGATCGGAGTGCCTCTCGTGGATACTCTCTCGGATCGATCTAGCCTTGGCCGCGACGGCCGGCGAGAAACGTCAGGCGGCGGGCAGGCGTCTTAGCGCGCCGCTTTCTCCTCTCTCGCGTCACTCTTTTTTTCTCCTTTTTTTTCTTTTCGCAAGCTAATCGTGCCGAATGACGGTATGTACGATCTACGATCTCCGATTCTTTTTCAGATGCCGCAGACGGTGCCCACCGCGGCCGGCTACTCGCCGTCGTTCGACTACAGCACTTTTCAGTTCGATCTGTCCCTCCTGCCGGACGATTACAGCCCGGCCGGCGGCCAGGCCTGCCTGAAGAGCTCGCAGATCAAGCAGGAAGCACGATCGCCGCGCCCGGGATCGCCCACGATTTACCAGAGCCCGCCGTATCCAAATGGCGAGTTGCCGTTGTCGCCTAACTACTCGCACGAGGGATCCTCGCCGGGATACCCAACGAGCCCTTATTACGTGCCCAGAAGTCCTCAGAGCGCCCAGTTTTATCCCACCAGCCCAGAACCGTCGGCTAAGCAGCCGGTCAAGAGGGAGAAGAGTCTCGATCTTTTGGCTATCCTTCAGGAATCCAGGTAGACATTGCGATTTGTCTCATATAATCATGCGTCCACTTTAGATTTACTTTAGAATTTGTATAAATGCCTTAAAAAAAAATTTGTTGTCACAATTTTTTCTTAATGGAAATATCGGAAGAAAGAGCATTTTTTTCTCATTATGATTCAGGATTTCGTTGGGATTATATCTCTAATTCGTATAATGCGTCTGAGATCTTTTGATTATCCTTCAGGAATCTAAGTAGACATTGTGATGCCTAAAAACGTTTTTTTTTTTTTTTTTTCATTATAATTCAGGATTTCTTTGGGATTATCTGTAATCATGTGATGGGTCCGAGATTAAAACTCGCATTTGCACTTTGCTTCCAGGTGTTCATTATCATGTCCAGCTATTCTCTTCGTAATTTTTTAACGGTAATGGATCGCGCGTTTTTTTTGTATGATTACAGACTCTTAGCCGAGAGTCTGGGTTATCGTGAAGATTCAACCGACTGCACGGTACCCTGCACCCCTCCTCGAAGTGAGGAGGATATCTACAATAGTCTGGACGCGGACTTCCTGCCAAAGAAGGAGGACACGGGCATGCAAGGACATCCGTTGCTCAAAGAGATTCTCTTTAAGGAGGAGCCACGATCCGTTTCTAGCAGCAACGGTTCGTCACCGTCCTCCTTGTCCTCCTCTTCATCTTCACCCAGTCCTTCCAGCGAGTTCGAGGGTGGTTCGGCATTGCACGAACTGCTCTTTAAGGGTACCGCTCTTCGCAAGGACCTGCCGGAGATTTCCAAGACGAGTCAGCCCAAGGTGGAACGAGGCTCGCAGGAGGAGCTGGCGAATCCTCTGCAAAAAGAGGAGGAACTCTTCAAGGACGGCCAGAAGAGCGATCATCAGTTGCTGCGAGAGGTGCTGAGAGACACCAGCTTTCAGAGGAAGTACAATCTCAGACCCGTTGATCTCGGCGGCGTCGGCACCGGCTTCGTCGAGGACATGGAAGCCGGGGAATGCGTAGGCGACCTCGCCCGTGAACAGCTCGAGCCGGTCCTCAGTTTGGCTATTCAGCAACTGCAGAAGGACTTTGACAATACCTGCGTGGCGCTCGGCATTCACCCAGGCAAGTCTATTCTTTCTATCAAAGTCCTGTAAAAGTTTAGTCACTACTTTACAAGGTAATTTTCTGGTATTTTTTACATTTTGCAGCATGTCGCATATTTTAATTATCCTAATTAATTAATTAATTAATTAATTAATTAATTAATTAATTAAATTATCCTAATTTTTCTTTTTTCATAAAGAGTAATTTTGAGAACTTACGTGCGGAATTGTTTTGTACGCGTTGATCGAAAAATAAAAATTATGCCTATTCATTATAATTATAAATGTTAGATAATGAAATAAAGAGCTGAATTAATAAAAGATGTAATGTAAAACCATACATTTATCGATACTATCAAGCTAAAGAGTAATGCGAGTAATGGAGAGTAAGTGCGTATATCCTTATATAAGCACGCCATTTCTATAATAGTCGCCGTGACAATGGCTGCAATCACGTGCGCGTTAATTATTATCATTATCAACCTTACGATAATTGTCGAGTAAGATTTATTCGCGTGTTTCTTAAGGTTTTATCGTCATTACATCTTCTACTACTAAGACTCGCCTCGACAATGTAACTCGTCGTGCAAGATTTATCCATTCGTGATTCCTAACCGTTTTATCTGCCACATGGCAGATAGTAGCGCTTATCTATCGTCATTCCGTAACTCACGAAAGTACTAAAATCTAGTCGGGCAGTTATTTCTTTAATCCGTCTCACTAAAACTACTTATAGCGTGGTTATAGTTCTGATGCAGCGCTGAGCTTCGTCTCGGTATCTCACTCGTCTATCTGTAAACTCTCTCTTCGTAATCAGATACTGTGGAAATTCACTCCGTACGACTCGATGATGTATGGACGACATGATTACGAGCGAGCTATCAGAAATTCCGATGCGCACTTCGGTTTTCTCGGTTAAGTATCGGCTAGCCTCGTTTCCGTTAGACCTTCTCATTACCTTGCCGCAGGCGATAGTTTCGTCGTCGTCGTCGTCGTCGTCGTCGTCGTCGTCGTCGTCGTCGTCGTCGTCGTCGTCGTCGTCGGCATCGTCATGATCGTTGTGAATGCAACTGGTTCGTCTATTAATCAGAGCCATGATGTCACGCTTGAAATAAGTTACCGTGGCGTCGGCATGCTTTCACGCGGTTACGAAATTACGGCGCTGCGCGGTGATGAAAATCCATACGTCATCGACACAATTACGTCTTACAGATTTTTGTTCCTGGTATCCTTCGACTCCTATCGATCGTTTCCACACGATGTTGCGACACATTTTACTTGGAGGCAACATTTTACTCGCGAATATTTGTGTGGTGATGAAATACCATTAGGAATTGCTCTTTCTATGATTTTTTTGGCGTCACGTTTTCCGGTTGGCGACCGCGAAGAATAATGTCAAATTTTTGGTTTTTAATTGCAGAACCCAGACGCTGGAGCGCGGCGGATGTGGCTGCCTGGGTGCAGTGGGCGAGACGGCAACTGCAATTGCCCTCGGTACCGATGGAGAGCTTCAACGTGGATGGCGCAACGCTGGCCTCCCTCACAGAGGAAGAATTCTGTCAGAGAGCTCCCCAGGTGAGCACGAATTAATTTTTTTACTTTAATCAAAATTGAAAAGGTACAGACAGAAAATTACATAGATGATTACAAAGTATTTCTTCTTTTTGTCGAGACTATTTTCTCCTCGCATAAATTTTATCTTAGATACGCCTCTTTTCTCACAATTTTTCTATTTTTAATATGAAATATCTTGTGTGCGGTAACAAATTTTCTTGTTTAAAAAATTCTAGTAATGTATATAAAGTTCGATTAAACAAAAGAACGATATTTTGTTATTTGTACTTGTTTCTTTAAAACTTCTCGAGATAGAATATCTTGATATTTCTTAAGTACCTTAATGTAGGCGTCGGCATTCAGTCAGGCATCGATTTTAATTCTCAGACGGACGAGAAGTCGCTCGAGATACCATAAAAATGTTTCATGTTAATTTCTTATTCCTTATTCTTACATCTCATCGTGTCCGATTTTTATTTTCTCGCACGCCTCGTGTTAACCGCATGCACTACTCGTAGCTTTGACGTGTACCGTTACGCAATGCGCCTTGCGTCTGCGATGATCGACCTCGTACGAAGATCGTACATACGTTGCTTTCGACGAATCAATTAACCGGATGATTTTCGAAATGCTTTCATTCCACGTTGATGCGAGTTCTCTCTGACGACGGCAAGAAAAAAAAAACAACGGTTAAATTGGTGTCGATTTTTTGCATGAAATTCATCATCACTTCGTATCTCAATATGGTCGCTCGGTGATGTAGCATCAATAATAAAGTAATACTTGTTCTTGCGAAAATGCGTCTTCTTATCTGTCTCATTGATATCGTTGAATTTTTTACGAGACTTATCTCTCATCATGTCGCGAAAATTTATAATAGATTCCGCATTATATCACGATAATTGTGTGTAAGAGTCTATTTCGTTCGCAATTTCTATTTTCAATAGTAAAAGCGCCGTTAATATATTTTCGTAAATAATCGCATGTCTAAACGAACAGAAATATTTTACATAAATAGAAAATGAAAAAGTATAACAATTATAATGTGTTTAATTATTATAATTTTTATAACATTTTATAGTATTATTACAATAATATTAAATATTAAATATAAAAATTATAATACAATAATATTTCTAATATTTTTTAATAATTCTTGATAATATCATTACAATAATATTATTAAATATTATAAAAATCATAATATAATGATATATTCAGAGTATTATTATTACAATAATATCTATTTATAACGATTGTTTTATATAATTTGCTTTTATTATCTTGAAGTTGATTAAATTACTCATTTACAAATCTATTTCTTGATTTATTAAGCTTATCAGCAAGAATAAAGCATGATATAACAATGGATTTAAATCGATTAAAGTTATAAATTCACGTCTCGGTGAAATTACGGCAATTAACTTTGAGACTTTTGATAACTAGAAAAGCTGCACTTTGTGAGCGAGTTTTATCTTCGTTTTTTATTACAATTTGCGACCGCCAAATAAGCAAGTTTGCGTTTTTTGCGTTTTCGTTCGATGAGGAAAGACCAGAAGACTTAAGAAATGCTCGTTCCCGAGGTCCGGTGAAAGTGAATTTCCTGGTAATCGATGTGCGTTTACGTTCTTTCCGTGTAATCCACACGCGAAGAATAAATGGTGAAATATACGTCACTCAAGATTTCGACATAACATAACGGGATCGGAATTCCCGCGAGAATCATTTGACGTGTGAAAGTTACACGTTTGCATCAGGGATACGATTTCAGGAGAGAAGGCCCTTAAAGCGTGTTCAAGGTTGTCGACGTCTCTCCCAATTTCTTTATATCAGATTAAAATTCACTTACATCGGAACCTGATATCAACGATATTGTCAACGAGAAAGTTTGATCCAAATAAATTCATACATAAATCTCCCGATCTCTCGATTTTAGTTTTTTTATAAATTTATAAATTTATATATATATATATATATATATATATATATATATATATATATATATACATACATACACATATTTATAAATTCATAAATTTATAAAATTATTTTTTACAAAATAATATTATCATTTATATCGAATATTTTTATGTAATCTTGTCACATTATAAGATTAATTGATCACGAACATGTTTACACTGCGCAAATGCGTAATCTTTTATCTTTCAAATAATATATGATTTAAGAATTGCAAGTACCATGGTTCGATTAACACATAAAGTAACTTAATTATTTACAAGATAGTATTAATGATCAGTCGTTGATATCTCGATGTAATTATTTGACGAATCAAAGTATGAAATTATCTTATATATCATTAGATTATAAATACATTATTATATTCGACGAGAACTAAGAAAATAACAAATTGCTACGGCTTCTCCTTACTGGCTTTCCTGATACTCGTGCAAATAGTCACATTGTCGCTTATTAACAAGTTTTATCCATCGGCATCGAGCGGGCTAAAAACCGGTTGCACCAATGTTGATTATAGGCTAGTTAACCCTAAACTTGACAAAGCTTAGATAAAGCTAAGAAAGTAAACTTGACATTGCGTCATAAAATGAAATATCATTTTAACGAGATTTTTTTTTTTTAATTGCAATACTTTTCACTTTTGTGTTGCTTGTTGATTATTTTGATCAATATGACGATCGTAGCAAGAAATGAAAACGCATTTTCTTGATTGAAGATACTTTTTGCCGCTGTCTTCGAAGTCGAAGAAAAACAGGAAATATCCAAGTCAGTTAAAAGCCTGTAACATTATCGACGCGTATAAACTCCGAATAATTATGTTATGTTTTTAAATCAAGTAAGCAGGTAAATCTTGGAATCTTCTCGATCGGCGCGTATCTCATTATTCGAAATTACAGGCGCAAGTCTAACGGAAATTAATAGCGAGTAGAGTAGCCGTGTGTATGGCGGGCGGTTATGGCGGGGAAGTAGTCATGCATAATGGATTCCGCTTTGCGTCTAGTAATTGGATAATCGCTACGAAGTACCGCGGTAGTTCTCGTAGCGTGAAATCATGGTCAGGCTTATGGTCACGTTCTATCTACGATCTCGCGAAGTCCTTTCCTCGGCTGCTCGTTCGTGCTTCGTTAATGCGACGTGCGGTCGAGTTTCCCTCGCGGACTTCATTCATGGTTCAGCCCACAAATGTGCACGCGTACTCCGCATCACTCGCGAGGGTTCATTCAACTAATTTGATTCTACGGTTCAAATTAGCTCAAGTGCGATTTAGAATTTGTACTCACTTGTAATCACTTTTCCTTTTAAGGAAAAGTGCATTAACCGCTTGATTTCTCGAAACCGCGCAAGTAGAATGGTACAAAAAAAATCGTACCCTTACAGAAATTTAATTTAATATTGGAAATTACTTATTTTGAACATTAAAAACACTGTTGTTCAATGCTTTTGTTATGCAAAATGAGTAATTAATCAGTATCTTCTAGTATTAAATTTCTATAAAGGTATTGCGAGAAAACGTGTCATAAAGGAGATTTCTTTTAGAATTATTATAAATTTTCTTTAAATTGAACGAGAGAGATAGAATGACGAAAAAAAGTGAAAGAGCAAATAATTGGATTGCTTTTAATGAATGGCGTTTAATGCCGACGCGTAAGTCTCCGACGAGTCATGCCACATTCGCTCATCGACTCTCCTCGAGGAAATAATTATGGAATTCTTTGCGGTTTGGCGTCGTGTTTTAATGGCGGCGATTATCGATATACGAGAATATTTGTTTCTTGGAACATTGCGAAGTATCCGAGTATGATTGCACCGATGGATGAGACACACAGAATGCTACGCACAGTTACGAAGTAAAGAAATCGAAGGAAATGCCTCGCATAAGCACCACACAATCTAATTTTTATATAAAATTAAATTCTCTTAAATGTTCGTTACGCTCGGAATTGTCGGTTCGGAATAATAACTATAAGTATCATTCTAATAGGCTTGTAATACCAAAATGGATTTTTCTATCGAGTTCTAGCGTCTCTGTCTTTGTACAACGAAATAAATATAATAAATTTTATAATAACATTTTCATATTAATAATTAATAAATCTATCTTTTTCCTCGCAAACTCTAGGCAAGATTTATCAAACTTATATGCAATTCTTTTATACTTTATAAACATACGGTATTATTACGGCAAATTAATTTCATAACCTTCGAGGTTAAAAAAATTAAACAAAAGTCATAAAAAAATAAAATTCATCTTAATACAGAGCCAAACTAAAAACTTAACAATATTAAAACGACTTGATAAATTCGTTCTCATTCTCCTGTGAAAATATAAAAATCTGTAAAATTGTGTCGATGCATTTGTGCACCGCAAGGGTGAGCGACGAGGATGTAACGCGTAAAGCGATGTAGAACCTTCGTTCGGAATGAATGTGTGTGCGTGCGTGCGTGCGTGCGTATGTACGTGCGTGCGTGCACGCGTGCGTGCACATGGCACACTCCTCGGACACTCGTTCCGCAGGATCGAGCCGCAGCTTCGCCGTGCCTACTGGTGCGCGCGTCATTGGCTCGGCAGAAACGATCGAGAAGTGGGTCAACCGCTCGAATGTCTCGCCTGCTGCGTTGCGTCTCTCTCTCTCTCTCTCTCTCTCGGAGCCGCTTTCTCTTCTCTCGCGCACGGCGCACGAGACTCTTCCGTTGGAATTCTAATGCTCCTAATGCGCTCCCCGCCTCTCCGCCTCTTCTTTTCTCCTTTCCTTCATCTCGCGTCTGTTCTCCGCCGCGTCTTCTACCTTTCATTTTTAATTTCGCTCTCCGAGATCCTAGGAGCTACGGAGGATTAAATTTTCATCCTCGATGCCCCTCGAATGTCTATAATATAAAACAATTTTTGAACGATTTTGAGTACTCTTTCAAGTATAACGTTGCAACGTTGAGGCTAATAATGCCGGTGTTACGCTGTTTTTGTTAAAAGTGCGGGAGTATGCTGCACGCGCAGTTGGAGATTTGGAAGGCCGCCGTCGAGGAGTCGCCACGAAATACCCTGGCTGCTTCCTGGAGTCCCGCGGGGGTAGTTCAATCTCCGAGCAGCGCTGTGACTCCGACCGTCGGAAATACAACGGTATCCAACCTCAAGGAATCCCCCTGCACCGTAGATTTCTCAGACGGTACGTTGCGTGAATGGTTCAAAAAAGCAGATTTTTCTCGAACCTCAAATTGGACAACTTGGATATAAAAAAAAAAAATACCATAAATTAGTTTCATCGGTTTCTCACTTTTCACCCTTTGCCTACTTTTTGATTCTCTGCGTGCAGACGAGGACGAGGATTGCGCTTCCGTTCAAGGCAACAATAACGGCAACGGCGGCAGCGGCGGCGGCGGCAAGATGCGCAACGGCGGCAGCCACATCCACCTCTGGCAGTTCCTGAAGGAGCTGCTGCAAAGTCCGGGCGTCCATGGCTCCTGCATACGCTGGCTGGACCGCAGCAAGGGAGTCTTCAAGATCGAGGATTCGGTGCGCGTGGCACGGCTCTGGGGTAAGCGGAAGAATCGCCCCGCGATGAACTATGACAAGCTCAGCCGCAGCATCCGGCAGTACTACAAGAAGGGCATCATGAAGAAGACGGAGCGCAGCCAGAGACTGGTGTATCAGTTCTGCCATCCTTATTGCCTGTAAAGAGGATCTCTCCTTTCGCCCTTCCCCTTCCCTACCATGCGTTTCCTTCCTCGTACGAGCGAGCCCTTTTAATCTCTCTTCCTTTGTGCGCGCAGGCAGCCGCGATCTGGAGCGGGTGAACCTCAAGGAAGAGCCCAACATCGAGATCGAAAGGTAGTAAAAGAAAAAAGAAAAAAGATAAAGAAAAAAGAAATTATGATCCACCATGCTCGATATTATTCCGCGACGATAACGCCGAGCCATGGCTGGGTCTGCTTAGTACGCCCATTTTGGGCGATCATTTTCGCCTTGCATTTACTCCCTTCCCTCTCTCCCTCCTTCCCCGCTTCCTTTTCCATCTCCCTCCCGTGTGTGTCTTTGAATTTTTTTTTTTTTTATAATAATAAGCACGCAATTTTTCATCGGGTCGCTCCTTCGTTTCGACAAAACCCCTCGTCACGAGGCGAAGATGCGAGCGGATGGAGATTCGTCAGAGAAAAAAAAAGGGAAGAAATGACCCTTTCCTCTCTATTCTCACGATCGCTTGTCGGCACCAGTTCGTCGGATCCTCGGATTGTTCGTTTCTGTCGCACGCGATACGTCGGCGGGACACCTCGCAATCAGCGCGCGGAACTCTTCGCCGTTGCTTGGTGCCACTTCCGCCGTTTCTCGGAACGGAAAAGAACGAAAATCAAAAGACGGCATCGAGAAGACAATCTATTTTTTATATCGAAAATTTTATAAGCGCGCGCACGCGCAGACGCTACGACGCCGTCCCTCGCGAGGGAGCGAAATAAAGAAGGCGTTATGTCGCATCAGTCGCATGATATCTGACGGAAGATGAAAATATCTTCGTCGAGATAATCGTTTCCTGCTCACAACAGGATAAGATTGTTAATTTTTGCACATCTTACGACCTCTGACACGCCCGGAAATCGCGGAAATATTTTTACTCGCGCTCGGAGGTGTTTATTAAGTTGTCGAGAGTGCCTTAGGCGCGTGCAGTGGAATCGCGACGATGAAAAACACGCCACGTTGAAGCCGCGAATTTCCGAATTTCGGATTACAAATGGCGGTCCCCGCGAGAAATTTTGCTTGCGATCGAGAGGCCCATAGATCGATCAACGACTTTCCGTTCGGGAGAGAACAATCACGACGATCGCGTTGCACTCGAGGCATCCCAGACGCACGGCTGGTGCTGGTGATTTTGGTCCCATATATCTATGATATATTAAATACTGTATGTTCTATGAACGATTTAGAATTTAAGATGGCTAGCTGTGTAAATGTATCGGGGGCTCACGTGAGTCACCCTTAGGTTACTCGAAGAAATTTCTTCTTTTTTTTTTTTATTACTATTTTATATACTTTCATTTCTTACTCGCGTCGCGATTGCAATTGCGACGTTCGATCCTTTGTACTTGTAATTTGTAAGCGACTTTCATGCGTTTTCTATATGATCCTTCTTTTTATCACATTATTTTTCTGTTATAAGTTCGGATTAACTTTCAAGTTAAAACAAAAACTTTACCGCACCTTTCCATTTCTATTACACCAATTCTCGGGAAATGGGATTTCCTATATTTTTTTTTTCATCTTTTTCTTCTCTACATAAATTTTTTTTTTTTTTTTTTAATATTTTAAGCTTATCTACGACTTTAAGTTTTAATGCGTAATATAAATGATATAGAATTTCGCGAGTTTCAACATAATTAACACATAAGATTTTACTAACGTGTTCACGTTCGCTCACCAATCGGTTGTACATATAGATACATATGATTACACATAATTATTTTATATATTTTATTTATTTAGTCGAGTTTATTTTATAGTTGAGGTAATATCTGAGGTAATATGAGGTATAATCTTATCTTATAATGCTGGAAACTCTTTGGCGTGACATTCCGTTGAGGCCAATTTTACGACTGATCGCTTTACGACTGACTGTTTTTCAGTCCGCTTGTGTAAATCAGGGATTCAACATCGGAGATTATTATCGCGGCTGTTTCTCGGTCGTGCGAAAGTGCAATTGATGAACAGTGCAATTACGCCTGTGCAATTGTTAGCATAGGACTTGAATCATTCTCAGCTTTGATCGAACATCATTGTTCGGAATCGTAATAAGTAGGAAAGATAAATTATTATGTAGCAATTGAAAAATCAATTTGCATTTGTTTCTTGAATTCATTCGCAAAACCGTGAGGATCAACTGCCCTTTATTATTTTATTTGTATAATAGCAAACTTGTATTTTATATTTTATAAAAATTTATTTTTATTTTTTACAGAAAATTATTATACAAAAATTATTTTATAAAGATTTATATGAATTGATCTTTGCAACGAGTATGATTATTTTTTAACGAGTTAGAATTCAAGTCCATTATTTTGAACGTAGAATTTGAAGCCAAAGAACATGGCGGCATGAATGAGCGAATATCATGTAGCTCTGTGGAGGAAACACAACGAATTTGCTCGCGTAATTAGATCGTAAAGTGCACTTGCACGGCTGCTGGATTTCTACGACACGATGCACTATTTTTTTAACGCAGCTTGGCATGAAACGCTCGTCGAATCGGAAGTAGACCGAGGCAGGACCTTGAAACTCTATTGTTTATATCTAAAATGAGAAAAATATTACGTATGTTACACCGGTTAAGTCTATTCGCGACTTTGATATTTTTTTTTATTACCGAGTTTCATAAAACTCGATGAAAGATGTATTAGTTGACATGTTTTATCAAATCGAAACGCAAATCGTTTTATTACTTTACGATTATATAAATACAACAAATTTTTTATTTGAGATTTTATTTATTTTATTTGAGATTTTTTTATCAGTGAGATAACACGGAGGCTTTTTATAATCACTACAAAGGTATCTTTGTATTAGAGGTAGAGAGAAGCGTTTGTAATTTGTTTTGTGCCAGGCTTTACCTTCTTATAAGTTTAACGGTTGTTGATTCTTCAATTTCGCGATAAAACGCAGAGAACGTAAAAATAAGAGAGCAGAGAATTTATTACCGATGGCTGCATAACAGAAAGGAAGAGCCGAGTTCGTTGACACGAACAAAACCGAAGAATGTTAATTTTTTTAATCAGCTAGGCGAAAAGATGAAAAATGAAAAATCAGGAGAAAGGCGAATGATATTGAATAGCGCGATATAATATTTTAAAGCAGCCATTGTTGTGCATAAGCGATTATTTATTTATTAAATTATTAACTGCTAAGGTAAACTTGTAAGACTAGATTTAATATAAATATCTTTTTTTATACAGTTTCTTATATGGTGTTTGTTAATAGATAATATTTCTGATTTATAATATAAATATATATTTTTTTAACAAAACTGTTAAAATATTTTATTTATACTGTTATAATATTTTTAGAATTTTTAAACTAAAAAAATTATAATTAAAATTATAATTTAAAAAAAAATTATAATATTTTAGTGAAAATAATAAAAATTTAAGTCTCAATTACTTTTAAATTGACTTTTGATAGACATGAAAGGAAAAATTGTCTCTTTTATTAAATACATCCATTATCAAACATCTTATATGTATAAGGAGCATGTATAATTGAATCGTTATAATTACTAATATTTAATATTATAATTGGTGCAATTTACTTATCTTACCGAAAGAAAGGGATGAAAAGTGGCCTAGTGAGAGAAAACTGTGCTTTAATTTTCCCAGTGATCTTTGGCTATCGAAATTGAATTATTGTGTGCGCATTAAATTTGTAAATATTTGCGATCGCGACTGGCGTGAGAGAGTATATTTTTTTTTATCTAATAACCATATAGTTAAGATGTTGCTGGTTTTATATGAGCAGAGATTTAATTAGGATTAAGCGTTAATTTCCTACTTAATTGGTCTTGCATCGCAAGACGTTTTGTTACACATATATATATATATATATATATATATATATATATATATATATATATATATTGTATATGTTTACATATCTTGTACGACTGTTTTGAGATTAAGATGGAGATATATGTGGCGAATAGACGTAGTAATAATCAATAGTCAAGGCTGTTCTCAAAGTGCGCCGGTAAATTGGCATATGGAGAACAATGCTATCGAAAATCTACTAAGCCTGAAGACAGATTAACATTGATTACAGGCGACGGTAACTGGAAATATTTAATACATTTCACACGTGAACTGAGATAAGCCTCGACGAAAGCAATAATAATATTAATATTAACGATAATATATATATATATATATATATATATATATATATATATACATACATATACATACACATATATATATATATATATATATATATACATACATGTGTACACACACACACACACACACACACACATATATATATATATATATTTTCTTACGCCGACATTTTTTGCTGATATTCGGAAGAAGTTACTAACACGAAACAGAAAAAAATAAAAAGGAATAAAAATTTTGTAAAATGCGTATTTGGTGCTTATCCTGTCTCCTGCCTTCCAGAATCTTGGAATTTACGCTTGCGTCAGCCGCAATCTCCAAAAACTGTCGTTACGCCAACGCTAAAGTAACGGAACGCACTTTTTGAACATATTAAGAATCCAAAGAGGCGAAAGCGACAAAGTGAAAGTCTTTTGATCGAATTTCTAATCGCTGATCTGATGTTGATCAGTGGACGAGTGAATCATCTCATCGAAATTCCGCACACGGCGTAGTAAATATTTTCTAGCAACCTATTTAAAAACTTTCTTTTGCCACAATTAATGACTCCAAGAATATTATTTATAGCTTATTTTCTTGCATTCCATCTGCATCCCATAAATAATTACATATACATATATTATATAATGTAATAGTTTAAAAAAAGCTTCTCTGTTTCTCCAAGCGTCCTACAGAAGAGTGACTTTCTTCGACATTTTTGTATACGATTATTAAGAGAATGACTGTGTTTGGCGCGAGAGAGAAACTGAAGAGAAGAGAAGAGAGAATATTTTCGCAATCTCAATGCGAAGATATTAAACTCCTGTAGACATAGAATTGTTGTTTTTTAATTTAAATTTAAATTTAAAATTTCGTTCGGAACGATATTTCGTATATGTATGAACTTCGTCGATGACGCGCCGATAGCAACGACGGGGAAGTATTTACTCTTGAGAGCTTTCCTCGGGGGGGCAATCCAGCCGATGAGCCGAGCATTCCAATTTCAAGATCGACGTTTCTGGCGGCGCGAGGAAGAAGAGAAGAACGCGGCCAAGAAAAGGCGAGAATCTCACCGCCATAAAGATTTGTATCGTCCTGGAAACGTCGAGGTGGTGCACGAGGAGGCGTGTGCTTTTTCTCTCCTTCTCTCTCTCTCTCTCTCTCTCTCTCTCTCTCTCTCTCTCTCTCTCTCTCTCTCTGCACCCTCTCGTGCGCTCGGCGAGTGGGCGTCCCTTTTCGAGATTTACGACGATTTAATCGCGCAATTAATCTAACACCTTGTTGCAACAACACTTCGCGCCGGAGCGGCGGCGGGGAAGTAAAAATTTCGAGCGCGCGGGGATCTATCGCGGTCGGTATCGCGGGGTCGATGGAGAAGCGCGAGACTTAACCACGTGTTAAAGGGGTGTAACGAATACCGTGGCGGAGGAGTGACGGGCGGATAGGTAAAAGGTGAGAGAGGAGATAACCGCGGTTTCGTGGTGTGCGCGGGGCAATCATAAGCGCCGCGAAGGACCGCGTATCGTTGAACCGCGATAAATGAGTCCTCGCAATTTTTTATCAGACCACCATTGTGTTTTGCGAGCGGCAAAACAGGATAATTTAAGAGACGATATATGGTAGAGAAAACGAAGAACCTTCGCGTTATATCGGTAAATATCTTTTACCTAAATTAAATATTTAATACGTTTGTTGCGTAAGAGAATTGTGTTTTATGTGATTTTATATTTAAGAAAATAATTCAAGAAGTAAAGTTACTAAAACAATGTTAAATTAACACAATATTAAATTTATGAATTTAATGCAACTTAACTTTATGTTATAATGATGAAGATTGTATTTATTTTGTATTAAAATATCTATATCGTATTAAATTAACATAATAATTGGAGTGAGCCATTGAGATATGTAATACATATTAAATTTAACACATATTCTTTTATCGATATTATAGATATTGAAATATAAAAATCGTGCAATTTTGGTGTATTACAATTTTTTTGTAAGCTCTCATGTAAAACTTTTTATGAACATATGCAACAAGATACGATTTTAAGAAATAAAATTGAATTTTTTTTAAATGTTAACTATATATATATATATATATATATATATATATGTTAACATTTATTATTAACATATATAGTTAACATATATGTTACTTGTTAATCTTGTGTCATTTAAAAAAATAAACAAAAACTTGAACGCTACATTTTACACAATTCATAAATAAAAACATAATATTAAGCTCAACGTCAATCCAACATTAGAGAACTTCTTTAATTGGTAACAGCTGTAAGATAATCTTGCACAATAATCCTATCGTAAATTCGCGCAATTTTCGTAAATTTAACTTCATCTGACACGATCATCGAAAGCCAGGTATATAAATTCGTTTCGAGATCTTCCAGGCTTGCTGTTCTCGGCGACGTATGAACAGCGAGGACACCCCCGCAATACGGTTCGCGCTTGTTCTCTGTGTACGACCAAGGACAACAACATTCTCCGCAAAACTAATTGCCAGGTAAATATATACGAACAACGAGCGGCAGCGCATGCACACGCGTTCACGTGCGAATGTGTGCGTGCGTGCAGACGACACATGCAGGGGCCCCCGCGGGGGCCCTCGTTGTCTATACGCCGGAATTTATTGCGCCTGCCCGATGAGCGGCCGATAGCGGGTGGGAAGCACGGGAGGGGAGGAGGGGAGGAGGGGGGGGTAGGAGGGGGAAGAGAGAAAGAGCAAACTCTCGTACGAGAGCGGGTAATTTATGCTCTCATTATGCAACAACCGAGATTCATTACGGGCGACACGCGTTGTGTCACGGATTCAAAGAGATTTCGATCTCGCGAAGGACACCCCCGATGGGAGCGGAGGTGTCAAGACGAGTGACTAGGGGGAGGGGGAGGGTCATGCCCCTTCTCAACGTACTTTGAAAGATAGAGTGAATCTTATGTGCGATTTAGAGATGATAGATGTCAAGATTGTGAGGAGCAGGGGGATTATTAGAGAAAATTTTATTTTAGAAGCAAGAAATTTATTCAGACATAATTTGTCTCTTGAACTGTCTTGAAATGTAAGACGATTCGTATTTCTTTTAATACAATATATGATTATTTGACAAAAGATTTGACAAGAGATTTTATAAAATAAAGCTCACGAATGTTCGTTTATTGATTTAAGGATGCGTCATACCTGTTTTTATAATTTTTATACTTACAATGAAAAATTCACAGATTATTCTAAGTCATATTTAAAAATAATAGAAAAGAATTTAGCGACGATCCAGATTCTAAATCGTTGCAAAATTTTTTGCTCTTAAATGCAATCTAGAATAACCTACAATAATTTTTTCATTCTTTTTTATTTCATCGAAATTTATTTTTTTATTCGATTGTGAAAGATCTTTTATAGAAGGATACACTGCTGAAAGACAAAAATGTGGCTGTTGAAAAATGAGATGTTTTTTTTATATTTCACACAAGAATAGCTATGTTATTTGCAAAAAAAAAATTGATACATCAAAGCAAGTGCGTGTGCCCTCTTGCGCCCCTTGATTCTCCGCGATAAAAATCGAGAAGGGGAGAGGAGAACGCAAACTGACGGGGGCTCGTAGGGGGTGGGCACCAGACGCGTTGCATCGCGGAAACTATCGGTCGCCGTAGTGGGCCGCGCTGCGCCTGTAATCTCCGGGGCTCATAACTGCTCTTCGACCGGCGACAAAAAACCGTCGGAGAATGAAATACGGATTACAGTGGTTGGGCTGGGGTCGGATAATAGTCGGATAATGATGACCTCGGCGTCGTTGCTCTCCGCTACCACCGCTCGGCCGAGGCCCGCGCATCACATTTTCCCCGCCTTTTTCCCCGTTTCCCTCCCCCTTCCCGCCGCCGCTGCCCCTTCATCGCGCTTCTTTATCGCGTATCGAGATTTCCATACAAAGTTGCGCCCGACGATCCGCGGCGTGCAACTCGCTGCGTTTCTCACGCGCATCGTGCGCGTATATGCTCACGAGTGCATCGGCCTCGTCAGCATTACAAGAAATAGGAAGAGAATCGAAGAATTTCCACCCGTGGATGGAGCCACGGAGACTCTCTCAGTTTCGCCGACGAAATCTCGAATTCGACATTCACCCAACACTGGGAAAATCTATATCTTCAAAGAATCTATCTCTCTCATCGGAGAAATTGTAATGTGAGAAATTTTATGCAACGACTCTCGATTGGTCGAAATTTAGATTGCAACAGTGTTTGAATTAAAAAAAAAATTTAGTCTTGTAAAATTTTTGTTACTATTTTTTCATATTGCATATTTTCTTTATTATATATATTATTTTATACATATATATAATGCTATATATATATATATATATATATATATATATATAGATTATGTCCAACATTCTTATGTAGTCATTTTTTATCTCTTTTTTGTAGATCAAAAGATTAATCTCATGAATAAAATAAATAAAATGATTCGCGGCCGATGTTTCGATTAATGTGCTCAAGTGTATTGGCACGTATCGCCGTGTTGGCCGTCCAACTACACGCATACATACACACAAACTGAAATACACACATGCAAAACGTCGATTGGTACCGATGAAATAAATCAGGTATCGATCGCGAGAGCGCGGGGGAGGCCGGCGTGCGGACGCTCGCTCGTACAGGTGGAATTAATGCACGAAGATTTCCGATATATCGAGAGCGAGCCGCGAGAATAAATCAGTCGTTGAACGGAGAACACGACTCGCCACGCCGTGAGCGATGCGCGAAAACGCGGGGGATGAAACTCGGCGCGACCCATCAGCCGGGCAAATCGATTTAAACGCAGCATACGTCGATCCATTAAATCCTTTTGTTGAAGGTAAATCAATGATAAATAGTCTTTCGCGATTACGATCTTAACGATGTTAAATAAAACGGAACGATTTGTAACGAGGATGCTGGAGGTCTACCCGCATCTTTCTAGAAACAGAAATTCAGCAGCATTGCGAGAGTCCGAGGCGAATCAATGATTGTTAATTGTTGAATTTCCGCTATTTTGTTCACGTTCCGACTGTGCCAGAGATCGTTTGTCCCGTGAATCTGATCGGAGCGAACGAAGTGTCAAACATAAATCCAAATTAGCGGCAACTTAACGCGCGACCATGAACCGATCAATTCTTTCCTCTCTCCGCGTCTTCGAGAGAATGACAGTAAATCGTGAGGACTTATCGACTTGGTCGATCGCTTGAGCACCAACACGTATTTAGAGAATATACCGTGGATGTTAAAAGAAAATGGTGTTATATTAAGTGTGATTCAAAATTTCTCTTCAATTTCTCTTCAAAAGATTTAAATCTTGGCGTTTGCCTTTTTGTAAAATTGGCTTTTGATTTTCTAAGAATCATATAAAATATTTCTTAATTTTTTTAAAAATTTGAATATCGCAGAAATTGAGTTTATGACGCGTTACGAGTGATTAATTTGTTCATCTCATTGCCATATTAATCAATGTTTTTTTTTGCGTTGCATTGATTTTTTTTTTAAACAGAATATAAATAAAAAATTAATTTTAACTTTTTTTAACTTTCTTGTCTCGTTTTACATCTTATGTCTAATTCTTCTTTTTGTTATTTTTAAATTATCCTGTTTTCGATTTTTCTAAAAAATTTATTATTCTAAAAATTTATTATTCTTAGTATCAAAAATATATGCGTATATCAATATATATGACATGTTAATATGTATAAATGTATTGAGTTTGAACTTAAAATTAATTTGCGAAAATTAACTTAAAATAATTTTGCGAAATAATTTTTCTTGTGAATAATTTGTAGTACTTCATATCTTTTTAATAACAGAAAATGATGTTATATTAAGTGTGACATAAAAATATAAAACGATCTTCAGAAATTTTTTCAAGATAAATTAATATTTATGCAAATCATTTAATAAATAATATGATTATTGTAGACTGTAACTATTATATAATTGATTCTTCATGCTGAAGAAATGAACAGATTCACATGCTGAAGAAATGAATAGATTTTTCATGCTGAAGAAACGAACAGATTATTCATGCTGAAGAAATGACACGGTACACCCATCTAGAAATGATATCACGATACTATACGTCTTTGCAGGTAAACTAGCAATCGTGGAACGATTGTTAGATACATTCATATACTGCATCGTGTAGTCTGCAACATCTAGGGATGGCAAAGGCAGGCTCCCGTACATGATGCCGTTGAATATATTTCGTTTCATGTTCTGATCGCTAGATGACTCTCGTAGTATGTGAAAGCAACAAAATTCGATTTATATGCACATTGTGTGGTGTGTATGTGGGGGGGGGAGGTAGTATATATATATATATATATATAAATATATATAGTATGTATGTATGTGTATATATATAGTATATATATATATATATATATATATATATATAGAGTAGAATATGTATAAAAAACATATCTTTAAAACAATTTTAATTTTAATACTTTTTAATATTTTTTAAAATATTACATATATATATATATATATATATATATATATATATATATATATATAGTTTTATTTTGTAAAATATTATATTTAAAATATATATATATATATATATATATATATATATATATATATATATATTATTTTATCATCTATTTTGATAAAATGTTTCAGCTTTTTAAAGTGTTTCATGAATATTCTAAATTAAATTTTACATACATAATTTTGAAATCAAAATAATGTCGGTTCTGAAGTAATAAAAAAATATAGTTTTTAAATGCCATTTTATTGAAATAAAGCTACATTTTCATAAAGCTTCAAGATATTTCACATTTTATATATCTTCTTTGTCATCATGTATATATCGTGCGTGTCGTGAAGCAACACCGAGCTCACGTTGCGTGTAACTTCGTTCGTTCGATATTATTGCGAATTTCGTAACTTTTATTTTGTGTGTACTTGTAGAGTTGCAGCTGGCGTAGTTGACGTTCTATCCAATGACGCGTAGTGATTCAGCGTCGTGAGGACACAGCATGAATCACGTTTTCTATGACCAGAAAGCCTTTGGTGAAGGTTACGCTCAATCCAACGTGAATTAACACGTAATTGTCGTACATATACAAACTCGATACTGACTCACGTATATTTTTGCATAATCATATATCCCTTGCCATAGGACAATAACTTCAGTCTTCTTACAGCCATGAGAAATGTTTAAAAATATTTCTTCTAAAAATTTGATCTTTATGAGTGCAAACCGTTATCGAATTATTTCATTTAATTTATTATTTAAGATAGTTTATAAAATTTTAGCATGCCGCTCTTAACTTAATTTAATTTAATTTAATTAATTAATTATAAGTGGAAAATAATCTTTTCTAAAAAAAATGTGTTAAAATGTTATATTTATTTCATATTTGATTAAAGAAGCTTTGCATAAATGGAAAAAAATAGGAGGTATTATTTGAATGCAAATGCAAGAGCATTTTTTTCGATTTCCCAACTCTCAATTCCACACGAAATAAAAGAAACATTAATTAAAATTCATTGAAGAGAAACCTTGAATAAAATTTAATATCGTAATATTACTTTCTTTCCCCGCGCTCGCTACAATAATACATTTATAAAATCAACTTAGTTTTTTCGATAGTATATCATCGTTATTAAAAGAAGAACAATGCAATTATATTATCTTTGCTGCTCTATTCCATCGCTTAATTTGCTTGCTCTTTTTGTTTCGTTTGCCGCGTGTACGAGCATAGAACACGAAGCTGAAGTTAATCCGAAGAATACTCCTACAGAGCGCAATATATTTACCTCTAACTACTACGAACCAGCGTTTAACTTATCCGATAGTAGCAGAGGGTTAATTATTTTCGTGCTGAGCTTGAACTCATCGCGTTGCTCGTTTAACTTTATTTCACGAAATTGGCCGTTCGCGTTTACGCTCGCAATTCGTCTACCAACAAGCTGAACGAGAAGTAACGAAGTACCCTAGTTTACCCTCTTTCTCGCTCGCGAAAAATACGCGTGATTAAAGCGCGGAGCGCCAATTTGTTCCGATGATTTAGGTGACGCCTAAATATCAGAGATTCACCATTTTCGCGCCGCCTCTCGCCATGATAATCCTCACTATTTACGTCCCAAAATCTAATTATTGTTGCATCGAGCGTAACAACATTTTTTAATAACATAAATAAATCGAGCATACGTTTATTATTACATTCCAGTCGCGAAGCGACTATATGCCGTGGCGTTGCGTTGCGTCGCGTCGCGTCGCATCGCATCGCGTCGCGTCGCGTCGACCGGTTACTCACCGCGGGCGACGCTCCATCGATCGTGTCGGTCGCGAGGGATTGTAGGGGTCGAGAAAGAGAGCAAGGGAGACGAGAGAGATAGAGGTGGGATAGCCCCCTCCGGTAGCGGTATTTGCCCCTGCGGAGCGCGTCCACGGGGGTGGATATACTTGCCGGTGAAATAAAGGAGTTGCCGACAATATGCAAGATAAGGAATTAACGGTACCTGTGGGTAGAAAAAGAAGTGAAAGTTATAGAAAGAGAAAGAACGAAAGAGAGGGAGAGTGAGATAGAAGGGCGAGAGAGAGAGAGAGAGAGATAGAGAGAGAGAGAGAGAGAGATTTTTAGCAAATAAGGAAATGAAAATTATAACATTTAGTCCACTCCCTTAAATATCGCCATATTCACATGTTCAGATTGTTATTAATTGATTTGTTTTAATTATTTAATTATATTTATAATTTATAATATATTTATAAATATTTAATTATATTTTATAATTAACGCATTTACAATTATCGCACGAGAAAAAGTATTCGCAGAAATAGACCATGACTTTATATTATTAAATAAGATATGATACTATAAATAGAAATGACATTCCTTATGTGATGCTTTCGTATTGGTATTGTCGCTTTTTTGAATTGTAATTCATACGAAAAAGCGAAAAAATTGGAATTTGTCATAGATATCCAACATTTTTTTACTCTACAGATAAACACGATGCGAATGAAAAATATTTTGATTTGAGGGAAACAATTATGACAAAACCACGTAGAACGTAAAAAAGTCGATCTTAAATTAAATTGAAGAACATCTCAAAATTCTCAAATATTTCTCAGTAATGAAATAATAATAACAAGTTGGACGTTTTTCCTTCATAATACGCATATACAGATGAAGTTTCAGAATAGTAATTTAGTTAATCCGTTGGCGAGGAAATCTTTTACGAGGTTGGGTTTATATGTGGAGAAGAACGCTTTGGAAACATCAATGAATGGCTGCGAAGGCCCACTGGATTGGAAAAGTTCTATCGTAATGTAGAGAAATAGTTATGTACTTACCTCCTAACTATATATCTTGCCTCCTCGTTTCGTTATCCGGTATTTTCTATACTTTCCTCGGACGAGTTGCTCACGCAACATGGACAGACTTCGATATAAACGAGAGAATTTTATTTCTTCCTCACTGTATATTCCCTGTTATACGTTTGTTATTTTTCTTCTCTTTCTACTAAGGAACGTATAATTATATCATTTTAAATGAAGAAAATTTACAAAAAAGATCTATTTGAAATATCTACAAATGAAAGAATACCTTTGCACACTTCTATTATAATTTCTGCTTTATTAAAACGAGATAAATTGAAAATGTTGACGAGAGAGTTAGAGATAAATTTATTAAAAAATATAATATTAATTAATTTATTATATTAACATAAAATAATCTTAACATGTGCAAAGTAAAAATATATGTATATTAAATGTATATAAACATAATAAATAAATATATTGATTATGAATAATTAAAATTAGTATCAGATGCATTGACTTGTCAAATATTTAATAAATTCAAATATTCTGTATTTATGTAACATATTTTACTGTATTATTATTAGGAAACTTTATAACATTGTTACTTCTCGACGCACATGATTTAATCGACCATGCAATATTCATTATTCGAAGTCTTTTATTTCAAATTTTTTTTTTTGGAATCATAAAAACAATAATAACATTTTTTAAATAAAATAAAATGTAATGTATTAGTCACTTTATTAAATATTTTCAATTTATATTGTTAATTTATATTGTTAAGCGTTGCCTCTTTTACTTTCAGACGGCTACATCAATTGCCAGTAGTATAAGTAAACGTTAATTCCGACGACGCTATCGGCTCGCTTATATATTGATTTGATACTCACGTGCTTAGATTCATATGTTAAAAGCAATAGATACACAGTAATTATTTCTTTATACTTATCATTTTTTATTGTGTAAAGTAAAAAGGATGACGGTGAAATAAAGCGCGAAATTTCTTGAAGCAAACAAAATACTTTATTATTAGATATTATAGTACAGTACGTGTAGCCCGTGACACATTAAAACAGACCATTTAGTTATATCCTAAATAAATAGCCTTCTTATTCCATAACCAATCTTGATATGACCCTTTAATATCTGCCTCTGGCTTTTCTCCCCTCCTTCTCTCACTCACTATCTTATTCCTCTTACGTCGTCTTTGGTTTTAAAAGAAATTATCCTCCTTTCTCTCTCTTTCTCTTTTTTCTTCTCTCTTTCTCTTTCTCTCTCTCTCTCTCTCTCTCTCTCTCTCTCATCCTATCTGTTTCTACGATCCAACATCTCTCATCTACATCCAATTGTTTTTACAACGAATCAATTATTAGTAGCGAATTATTTTCGCACATAACAAGGGGGTTGCGTTTGCCATGACTGGGACGAGTCTTTATTAGAAAAAATATTTTTCGCTCGATGCCTTTCTTTCTCATACATACGACAAACACACACGTACACACATACTCGTACTCGCATTTTCACGTGCGTGATTTTTATTATTTTTCGATTTCGCTATTCGTGCCATACGCTTTCAAACTATATTTCATATCTTCAACACGCGAAATGTATGATAAAGAGAGAGAGAGAGAGAAAGAGAGAGAGAGAGAGAGAGAGAGAGAGAGAGAGAGAGAGAGAGATAGAGAGAGAGAGAGAGAGAGAGAGAGGGGGGCACACAGAGAGGGAAAGAAACAAAGAGGGGCAGGAGAAAATAAGAGAGAGCAACAAAGAGTCAAATGAATTTATCGTTGATCCATTTTACCGTTTGCTATTTGCAAAACGCTTTTGTCTTCTTTTCTCATTCCCGTGGCTCTCTCAAATTTTCTACTCTCAATATGAATCGAAGCACGCATGAATGCTGCTCTTGTCATTCGATTATTATTGAGAGCTTTGGTTCTCATGCATGATTAAAGAATAAGAATCGCGAAGTTTCTTGACCGATGTTCTTGATAATTTCGAATAATTCGCAAAAATTGACAACTTTTGACCAAAGCGAGCTGCGCTCTGTACACGATTCAATTGATTTTGAATGCTCCTTTTTCTTCCGATAAAAAATAATTATTGCTTCCTTAAAAAAAAAAAACACGTATTCGACAAGAATTAGAAATTGATATTTTACATTGCGAGAGAGATTATTTCCGCTTCATCGATTGCAATCGATCGTTCGCGATTCTCTTCAAGGGGTCCGGCTCTCATCCGACTGAAAAAAGTCGCACACCTACATATATAGACACATATATATAGGTACGTACGTACGTGTGTGTGTGTGTGTGTGTGTGTGTGTGTGTGTGTGTGTGTGTGTGTATGTGAAACACTCGCATATCGTTACTTCATTGTATTCTGATTGTTACCTTTTTTTTCTTTTTTTTTTATGCGGGTACGGGTACGTACGTATAATCGCTACAAATATAAGTCACAGGCCAACATTTCGTAGTACAACACAGCACAATCATTGTCGCATCTCATTACGTTTTTTTTTTCTCCTTTTCTTCGTTTTCTCCCCTTTTCCTCGCATTTGATAGCTTTTCACATCGTTAATATTACAGAGAGTATCAAGTTTAAATCATATAATCGTAGTAATATATATATAATATATATAATATATATAATATTAAAATTGACGAGATATATTCTCTATTGACTAGGCACACTTAGTTCATAACAAGAAAAAAATTGTCTTTCCCTCTCGCTCGCACTCACTCGTATTCAATTCGCCTTCACTTCGCGTCACCTTTTCGCATCCTTATCATTTCAACTTGGATAACTCTACAACATTACGTACATTTCTTGTTTTATCTTCATCGCCCCTCTCTCTCTCTCTCTCTCTCTCTCTCTTTCTCTCTCTCGTCATTTTTCGTCACAGGTAATAACAGACACGGGGCTCGAAAATCCAAAAGAGATAAGAAAGAAAGAAGAAAATCAAGAACAAGGAGTTCGTTCGTAAATCTTTATTTTTTTCCTTACAAATCTTATAATCGGTTTCGACTAAACTAACAACACCTTTATCAACATTGCGAACGCGATTTTCGAACCCCGTTGATGGGCACTGTTAAAGTACCTTCCGCAAACATGTGTGGCTTCTTTCTAATACTTAACAAACCATTGTCGTTATAAAACTTGCTTCGATCTGATTACTCTCTCTCTCTCTCTCTCTCTCTCTCTCTCTCTCTCTCTCTCTCTCTCTCTCTCTCTCTCTCTCTCTCTCTCTCTCTTCTTTCTCTCTCTTTCTCTCGTTCTGTTAATCGGACATTGCCATTCACGTACATGCATCACCACACACACACACACATACACACACACATATACACACATCAGTAGTAAATATCGTCCCTTATCATATTATGGAAAAATAGAAACTTCTGACAATAAAAACCAAACAAACGTGAATCGATGGCCGAGGGGGGGGGGCTTTGCGAACGAGGGGTTGCGCCGATCCGTCGCATCACCGTCGCGAAAAATCCTTCTCAACTTTCTCGACGTGCCGTATCCGCGATAGCAAAAATCTGTGCTTCCTCCTCTCGTTCAAAATCGTACGCGCAAGCACGTATCGTAACGCGAATCCGTTCTATCAACAACGTCACCGTCGCATGTACGAGCAAAGTCTGACGTACACTTGAGAGCGCTGTTTTTCACTTCCTGTTTTTCCTTTTTCCTTTCCTTTTTTCTCGGGAAACTCCTGATACGAGACTCGGAGTAATCCTCGGCAGAGATGCACTGCAACGTTTTAATATCCGATGCCTTCAATATTGAAAATCGTAGACTTGAATTTCAACGAAGATTTGTTTCACGCATCAAAATTGCCCGATACGCTTACTCGAAAACGACCATAAACTGGGGAATTCTTTTTTCTCTGAGAGAAAATGTTTATATTATAATTTTTAACGCTTATATTATTATATTATTATATTTATATTTAAGTTTTTCCTTCTTATTCTCAAGTGTACGTCTAACGTTGTCAGTAACAAAAATACATTTGAAGGCGGTTGATCTTCTCGCGATTGAGGAAGAATTGAGCCAATTCCAAGCGCGCACGTATACATATATATTATCGCCTCCGAATATATCCTCTCTCTTCGTTACACCGCAAAAACCGCACACCGTACAAACGACCAAGTTAATAAAATAATTATTTCAATTGGAAAACCCTTTATACAGATTTACAGCCGTTTTCATCGATTCATTATACTGAACGCCACTTCGCGATTTAAAAACCGGTGCAGTCACCGAAACGTCACAAATATTGTTCGCAATGTCGTCCCCCATTCGACGTTATCAAACAGGAAGCATGACGAAGGAGCACCGACGTTATCGTCGCAAGCTTTATCAGAGTGATCGCGATGGAATCGCTGTTATATCTCGCGATAAAAAAAAAAAAGAAGTAACAATTTTCTTGTATACATGAAACACATTTTGTATACATGAAAGCAATTATCCTCGAAACGCGTCCTTAAAGAGCACCTATTTTTCTTTCACAGACTCGCAATTTTTATCAAAACATTTTGCAATTTTTAATTTGTTGAAGAATATATTTCATCGAGAAATACAAAGTGCAAAGTGAGTTGGAGTATCTTTCAATTTTTGCATTTATCGCGAATTTTATTTGACAATTTTCCCGCCAATGGGTCGCGTCGAACTTAAAATTTATTTATTTATAATTATCGCTGGAAAATATTTCCACGTGAATATTTGCAATATTGGCCATCGCGAGCACTCCGAATGCTGCACACTCGATTCCCTCATCTTCGTTTACTCACGCGCAAAACATCCGAGGATATCGACCACGTGCGCCCCGTGCCCCCCCCCCCCCCGCGGCGCTTGTTTAACCGTTTACAGTCATCATTAATTATTATTATTCACTTATCTCCATCATTTTTCGTCCCCCTTCGCGTCCGTTCTCTCACTCTCATTCTCTCGTTTCCTCACACGTCCTCATTGTCCGCGCACACGCAAATTTGATTTCTCGAAGTAGCCGCGAGCAACTTACGTTTTACTTCACCTCTTTTGATAATACAATGTATATACATATTACAAACGTGTACGTATAGATACTCGTGTACGCGTGTTCGTGATTAATATATGTATATACGTACGCAATTAAATATGCAGATACCATTCGTACGGGCTCGCAGAGATTCTTGCGAGACGCGTACGTGTATGTACGTGTCTATGTATAGATGTGTGTACGTATGTTTTGTTATAAGGAAATGTGCACTTGTTATGTTTGCAGAACATCGGTGACTCCCAGTCGCTCGTGACAATCGACGTGTGAAATGTGTAAACGGCTGATCGCCGAGTGAAACCGGTGTCCCTTCGATTCTCATTGTTTCTACACCCGGAAGGAGCGGTAAGAAAATGAAGAGTTCTTGCTTCGTGTGTATTTGTGTGTTACCGTTTCCAATTGTGTGAATGTAGTGCGCGCACGTACGTGTGTGTGTGTGTGTGTGTGTGTGTGTGTGTGTGTGTGTGTGTGTGTGTGTGTGTGTGTGTGTGTGTGTACGCCACATTGGTGTGCATTTCCTTTGGCCGATCATTAACGCTAAGACTTAACAACGCCGGATAAACGCGATATAAAAGAATTGTCCGCGCCGTTCGAGACTGAACTTCGAGTTTATTATTCTGCACGTTGATTAATAAAATCGCTTTTTTCTTTTTTTTTTTTTGTTCTCTGTTTTGCGTCTGGTGCGTCCGCTCGAAGAAAGAGTGCCGCGCTCCGGGCCCGACGTTCGCTCTTTCCCCGTTTGGTTTTCACTTTCCATTTTGCGATCTCGAGCCACCGCGCCCCCTTCCTCTTCTTCTCCACCCCTCGCGAATCGCGTACTCGTGCGTACTCTCGTGCGAAATTAGTCGTAACAAGTGCCATGGCTCTATAGAGAACGCGTCGGTGTGCATCATCTCGCTCCGTTATACAGAAAAATACGAACTTTGTGATTCACTCACAAGAGAGAGACTTGTTTATCTTTTTGATTTAATAAGAGCAAACATCACCTCGATCGCGTCGATGAAAGCCTCGGGGCCGTTTAATCCGCAATATTATTAAATATTGCTCGGCGGATATCATGGTCGCAGTTTATATTGTTAGTAATAATTCATTAATTATTATAATGTTATTATAGCAGCTTGATAATTAATATTAGTTCACTGTCGCCCAATCGGACTGACCTCTTTTGACGCGGAAAATCCGTAGGAAAATCTGATAGAGCTTAATGATCCGCTTGACATTCGTTACAAATGCATATTTCGCATCGAACGAGAATTCTTTTGCAGTATAAAAATAATTTCTAATAGATTGCTTTAATCGTAGTGAAAGAATTTCTTCGCCGTACCGCACGAAAA